>NC_135975.1:13910225-14210225 GCF_053455715.1 Rhinoraja longicauda
CCCGGGAGGAAGGCAAAGGCCCGACCAAATCCACGTGGATGTGGAAAAAACGAAAAGCCGGGACTTCGAAATCCTGTACGGGGGGCTGGACGTGGCGCTGGACCTTAGCGGTCTGACAGGGCACGCAGGAACGCGCCCATCCCGCTACCTGTTTCCGCAGGCCATGCCAGACAAACCTCGCTGCCACCAAGGCAGAGGTGGAGCGGATGGACGGGTGTGCCAGCCCATGAATGGCATCGAAAACCCGGCGCTGAAGGGAGGGCGGTACTACCGGCCTGGGGCGAGGAAGAGAAACATCGCACCAGACTTTCGTGCCCTCCGACCCACAAGCTACCTGGGCCAACTTCAATCCCGAAGTGGTGGACTGGTACGTCGAAACGGTATCCGCCAGGAGCTGTGCCTCCGCGAGCTCCTGGGGATCCACTTCGCAGTCCACCGCCGAAATAGGGGGAAAAGCAGGTCTAGACAGGGCGTCAGCAACGGCATTCAGCTTACCTGCGATATGACGGACATCTGTGGTAAATTCTGAGATAGCAGTCAGGTGCCGCTGCTGGCGGGCCGACCATGGGTCAGACAATTTCAAAAAAGCAAATGTTAATGGCTTGTGGTCCGTAAATGCCACAAATGGGCGGCCCTCGAGGAAATACCTGAAATGACGGACAGCTAAATGGAGAGCTAGAAGCTCTCGGTCAAATGCGCTATATTTCAGCTCGGCCGAATTTAGTTGCCGGCTGAAAAACGCTAAAGGCTGCCAACGGCCACCAACCTGCTGCTCCAGAACCCCGCCCACCGCCACGTCAGAGGCGTCAACCGTCAGGGCCGTGGGGGCGGAGGGGCTCGGATGGACCAGCATGGTGGCGTCTGCCAAGGCTGCCTTAGCTGCCGTAAAAGCCGACTCTGCGGCCGGGGACCACAACAACTCTACCGGATTACCTGCAAGGCATTGGAAAAGTGGGCGCAGGACTCGCGCCGCTGCCGGAACGAATCTATGGTAGAAATTAACCATGCCTACGAACTCCTGCAGCCCTTTTACTGTGGTAGGCCTGGGGAAAGCCCGGATAGCCTCCACCTTCTCTGGCAAAGGGACAGCGCCGGCAGAGGTAATTCTGTGACCTAGAAAATCGAGAGCAGGCAGGCCGAATTGACATTTGGAGGGTTGAATAATGAGCCCGTGGTCTTGGAGCCGCTGGAACACGGTCCGCAAATGGGCCTGGTGTTCTTGCACTGAGGGGCTGGCTACCAGGATGTCGTCTAAATAAATAAACACAAAGGGTAAACCCCTGCCCACGCGGTCCATCAGTCGCTGGAAAGCCTGTGCCGCGTTCTTTAAACCGAAAGGCATACGCAACCATTCAAACAACCCGAACGGAGTAATAGTTGCAGTTTTTTGTATGTCCTCCGGTCGCACCGGAATCTGATGGTATCCTCGCACCAAATCGATTTTGGAAAACACCACCGCTCCTTCCAGTCCAGATGAAAAGTCCTGTAGGTGCGGTATGGGGTAGCGATCAGCCGTGGTGACAGCATTGAGACGCCGATAATCGCCACATGGCCTCCACCCCCCAGATGCCTTGGAGACCATGTGTAACGGCGAGGCCCACAGGCTGTCAGACTGACGAACAATTCCCATTTCCTCCATCTTCCTGAACTCCGCCCGTGCCACCACCAGTTTGTCTGGCGGTAGTCTCCTGGCCCGAGCGAAAACGGGAGGGCCTTCAGTGCGGATGTGATGGACTACACCGTGCTTAGCTGAAGGTGCGTCAAAACGTTGGACGAGCAGCTCTGGGAACTCTGCCAGAATCGCAGCATACGAGTCGGGGGCCGCGACGACGGCCTGGACAGTAGGGCTGGGCAAGGAGGCGATTGCCGGAGCGACGTGCTCGTCTTCAGCAGCGGGTCGGAGGTCGTTACCGCGGACATCAGGAACCAGTGAAAAAGCCCAGAGAAAATCTGCGCCCAGGATCGCTTGTTTGACGTCGGCTATGATGAATGGCCATTCGTACGTGCGGAGGCCTAAAGCAAGGGACATCTTCCGTGTGCCGAAAGTGCGAATTGGGCTGCCGTTAACCGCGATGAGGGTAGGACCTGTCTTACCCGATCTGGTTTCGAGGTCGGTCGGCGGCACTATGCTGACGATGGCTCCGGTGTCTACCAAAAATTCTGTGTCCGTGAATCGATCATGGACATAGAGGCGCCGGTTCTGGCCAATCGTAACTGCCCCTATGTACGATCGGCCGAGGCATTTCCCGCGAAGGTACAAGGCAAACGACAGTTGCGGGATTCGTTACCCCATCGTAGGTGATAATAGCACCAGCCGCGCTTGTGCGGATCTTTTTGGCGGGCTTTCGGGGAATTGGCGGGAGACGTGGCGCCATCTTTCCGTCGCTGTGGCGTGGTCACCGATGTCGAGACTTTGTTGATGGAATCACTGGCCTTGTTTTTTCCCGCTATGAGCGCGTCCGCTTTCGCTGCATATGCTTCGGGGTCCTTAAAAGAACAATCCGTAAGCAGCAGTCGGACATCCTCGGGAAGTTTCTCGCGGAATGCCTGTTCAAACATCGGGCAATCCGTATGCTCACCGGCTAGCACCATCATTTCAGCCATGCGGACGGAAGGCAGTTGGTCTCCAAGCTCCGGTAGGTGCAGAAGTTTTGCCGCACCACCATGCTTATTTAACCCGAAGGTTCGCAGTAATGCCTTCTTCATGGTTTCGTATTTGTCTTCCGCAGGTGAAGTTATGATAAACCGCATCATGCGCTTGGTTGTGTCCGGCGATAGAGCGCTGACGAGGTAGAAGTACTTCGTGGAATCGTCCGACACCTTCTTTATGTGGAATTGAGCCTCGGCGTGGATAAACCAAGCTTGCGGTGCGTACGTCCAAAATAACGGAAGATGAACGCCTGCCGCGCCTGACTCCAGTGTGCCCTGCTCGGTCATCGTCAACGAGGCGTCGGGTTCCTGCTCAGTTGGTGATCGTCCAGATCACGTTCGGGGTCACCAATATGGCGAGTCCGAAACTTGCTAGTTGTAGACGAAGTTTATTGCAGCCGCAATACACGAATACAGAATCAAAACAACAAGTTACAGGACAACCAATATAAACTTACTGTCTTCCTTGAAGACTTCGCCGAACTGGGTAAATCGGGCGCCAAACGCGCACCTGACATCGCTGGCCAATCAGCGATGTCGTTTGCTGGACCAATCCTCATGGTCGCGTTCCCACGTGACCTCGCTGGCCAATCCGAGGGTTCAACGACCTGGACCATTCTCTATGGTCGCTACAGGTTCTTGAATAATCTGCAATTTATCCCCGCAACCTTACCCCTTCAGCAGTGGCATGAAACGAGTTGATATAATAAATGCATGATCTGCCAAATAATTTAGATGCTTCATTGTTGAATAAGCTCCTGTTTGAGGAGGGTTTGGCCTTTATTGTTCGATTTAGAAGAATGAGAGGGAATTGACAGCGTGGATGAGGAAGGATGTTTCCTCTAGCTGTGGAGTTTGGAACCAGGATGCTGGCTTTCAAAATAATGGGTAGACTATTTCAGACTGAAAGGAGGAGAAAGGCCTTTATGCTGTGTGTGGTGAATCTCTGGAATTCCCTACCCCAGCAGGGCTGTTGAAACTCCCTCATTACGTTCATTCAAAACGGAGACGGTTAAATTTCTGGATATTAAAAGAAAATAAAGTTATGGGGATAGTGCAGGAAAATTACATTGTGGGAGAGATCAGCCATGATCATCATGAACGGGAGCTACGTCATAGAGTGACACAGCTTGGAAGCATGCCCTTTGACCCAACTTGTCCATGCTGAACAAGATGCCCTATCTAAGCTTGTCCTATTTGCCTCAGATTGGCCCGTATCCTTGTAAATCTTTCCTAGCCATGGATCTGTCCAAATGACTTTAAATGTTGATATTGTTCCTTTCTCAAATATTTATGCTGGCAGCTCATTCCATATTCCTACCATATTCCTTCCTTGTTCTGTGCAGAGTGACCAAAATTGAAAATAATACTCCAAGTGTGGCCTCATCAACATCTTGTGCAACTGTAACATAACGTCTCAACTTCTATATTTAATTCCTGGACTGATGAAGACCAGCATGCCAAAAACCACCTTCACTACCTTATCCACCTGTGCTGCCATGTTTAGAAAGCCGATAGAGCCAGTCGACTTACTACTATTCCTGATACTTATGTTATACTCATATAATAGCCAGATATGTGAAGTTGGGTCACAGGTCAGCCGTGATCTTATTCAATGACAGAATCCACACGGTGGCTAAGTAACCTATTCCTGTTTCTATCTTCCTCACTTATTCTAAACAATCCAATTCTACTGCAATGTGTATAAAGGGCAACTAACTAATTAGAATATTAAATACTTTACAGTGATGCATGGAAATAAATCTGTAGATGTCTCTGCAGTGAAAAATCCAGTGTGTCTAATTATTTACAGAAGGTTATAACACAAGGTTCAAGCCAATGTCCCTTTATTGATCATGGATTTGCGACCGAACATTTTTAAACAACAGATATTTGAATAGAGTAGCTGTGTTTTACAAATATTTACTATTATTATGTGCAATGACTTTTTAAATTTTAGCTCGCTACTTTTGTTATTGACAAAATTATAATTTGAGAATGCAGTATTGAACAAAAGTGTCCTGCAAATGTTTCACATGCCAGCAACAGGATACATGACTTGAGGGTTTCCTCCCATTAGACCTTTGGAACTTTGACGTTTATGATAGGGCCCGAATCTCGCTTAGTGTAGAATATTCATTTTTCTTTTGTCACACATTATGGTGGCTTATAGTGAACGTAATGATCAAAGTATTTTTTATGAAGTATATAACTGGGAACTGTTTGTTCCCCAACCATATGCAGCAATAATGTTATGTTATTCATTGCAAATGGATAATTAGACATGTGCTTGATATAATACAGTTAATGCGAATAAGTTGATTGTTGCTGATATAATGATGGATTTAGAATTCCCAAAAGGTTAACTGATCATCTTCTTCATGAACGATCCTCCCACTGAACAAACACATTGTTTGAGCACTTCTGATGCCTACCAGACAAGAGATTTAAGTAAATAAATTCACTTTCATACAATTATATATTTCAGCTCTTTATCTTATAACCAGTAAGTTTGATTTCTGAAGAATAAATAGTATGGTGAATGAGGTATTTCAAAAATAAATCCAGGCAATTTCTTTTGAGTTTTATTGCTCATATCTTTTCTGTTTCATATCTTACATTCAAAGAAAATGCAGATTTGTATTTGTAAAGCACTTTTTGCAACCCAAGGAAGTAGCAGAGTTTCATCACGGAATAAATGGTTTGGAAGTGTTGTCATGGTAGTTCTGGTAGACACAGAAACTGCAGGTGCTGGAATCTTTAGGAAAACACAAAGTACTGAAGAAACTCAGCGGGTCAAGCAGCATCTGTGGAAGGAATGGGCAAACAATGTTAATGTTTCAGATCAGGGATCCTTCAGACTGATGGAAAGGGGGTGGGGTGGTAAAGCTGGGAAAGAGAGATGGTGTTGGGGCAAAGTCTGGCCAGTTTTAGAAGGATAGCAGTGAGGGAGGGGGGTTGATAGGCAGATGGGTGGAGATGGTGAGAGGCTAGAGGTGAAAAGGAGATAAAAGGGAGTCAAATAAAAAAGGAAGAGTGAATTGCAAAGCCCGAAGGAGTGATATGGGGGGAAGTGACGGTGGAATGGGGAAAGAACGGATGAAAGGAAATATGGGACTCTGGGAGGGTGAGGAGTGTACAGGGGAGAAAAGGAGCGGAGTGACTGAGCAGGTGGGTAATGGAGGGAGAGATGAGGGTGCACCCTGGCTAGGAGAGGGGATGGGGATAATTAGTTGAAATTGGAGATGTCCATGTTCATGTCGTTGGATTATAAGATGCTCAAGCAGAATATGAGGTGCTGTTCTTCCAGATTGTCTTCCAGTGTGGTCTTTCTCTGGTAATGGAAGAGGCTAAGATCAGAAAGGTCAGTATCGGAATGGGGAGAGGAGTTAATATGGTCTGCATCTAGGAGATACAGCTGGAGAACGCAAGAGTTCGACCAGATAGTTTCCTAGTCAGTGCGTGGTATTGCCAATGTAAAAGAGGCCACATTGTGAGCACCATATGCAATAGGCAAAGATGCAGGAGATGCACGTGAGCCTCTTTCTCACTTGGAAGGCCTGTAGGGGTCCCTGGATGGAAATTCCATCTTCTGCAGTTGCAGGGGGATGGTTGAGTGGGAAGGGCAAACCATGGAGTTGCGGAGATGGAGGTCTCTACGGAAAGCAGAAAGGGGTGGGGATGGGAAAATGTAACTGGTGGAGGGAATGATGTTGAAACGTTAGAGCTTTGGAAACGTGGGAAAACTGCCAATGCTCCTGTTTGTTTCATATGTTTCTGACCTTTTAAATTTTTTTATTTTTTGGTGTGGTATTTGCAAATGCAATTTGAGACAATTAAGTACACTGTAGTGCATAATTTGAATGTCAAGTGTTGGCTCTTGAAGGATGACATTTGAAGTGGGGCAGACACTTAAAATAAATGAACATGAGATGATGTTTTTTTAACTTTGTTCCTGGTACTTAAGGGTGTATAGACACTTTTTTAAACAGTATCTTATATGTCATTTTTGCGCAAGGACTGATTTCAAAACCAGCTGTTTAATAGCAACAATTTTGTTATGTTGCTACTTCCATTTTCCTTTATTTCATATCCTTTTTCCATTATTTCTCCCCTTACTTTTTATGAAGGTAGTTTGTGGTGCAGCAAGAGATATCTGTAGGCCGTGCTGTGCAGGGTTGTGAAGAAAATACACATGTGGTCTTGGTTTGAATGGCGGCAAGAATATGAAAGAGAAATAATCGCACAACTGCTGAAGCTTTTCTCGATGGCATATTTCATACGCACACGAGCCACCACATACCTTCATCACAGACGTACCAGTATATAGACCACACACACAAATTCTCACAACAAACTTCCTATATGTACCACACATGCCCAATGTGTACCATGTGTTGCACAGACACGTGCACACATTGCACCTGTCACAAACATTCTGCGTGTATTACACACACATACTCCTGCACCGTGCATGCCCTATATAGTGTATGCACACACTTCCACTGCACATATATTCTGTGTATATCATCATATAACACCTGCACCATACACATTTCTGATTAACACCAGGCACAGTTTGTACAAACTCCACCTGTACCGCGCACACCCGTTCACATACATCACCTGCAGAACACACACAAACCCGAGAAACTGTTAGCTTCGATCGCCCTTGCTACATGGTGTATATTCTCCAGAGTGGTACTGAAACATATGGGTGACATATTGTAGAAATCGGTTAGCTTATTTAAAATGTGTTGCTGAAGACACTTTCTTGGAACATGAAACCTCACACTCCACTTCATTCACAAACACCAGTGACACCAGAGCATATGGTGACGTGTTGCTGAGCGCGGAAACATATTTTGGCTGCATCGAGAGGGCTGCAGCTAGAGCTTTGCTGAGATCGGAGGCAAGCAGATTGAAGTGTTGAGTGAAGTGCCACAAGAACCATGTGATATGTAGCAACAGCATAGGAATAATAATAATAATAATAATAAGCATTTATTTTATATAACGCCTTACCAGAAGCTCAAAGCGCTTTACAAAAACAATCATAACATAGAAACAAACAGACAAACTATCCTAACGGAGAAGCGGCGAATAAACAGCGCCAGCGTCCTCTCACGTCAGGGTCCGGCAGTATACAACACAAAGCACAGGACACACAGATACAATTTATAACACAAACAGCCATCACAGTGATTGCTCCAGGCACACCCTCACTGTGATGGAAGGCAAAGAAAAGTCTTATCTCCTCCTCATTCTTCTCCCGTGGTGCCACGAGGTGATCGAGGCTCCCAACTTTTTGAAGCCCCCACTGGGCGATGGAAAGTCCCAGGGCCGAGCCGAGCAGGCCGATGAAGGTCCTGAGCCCCCACCGGGCGATGGAAAGTGCCGCGGCCAGGCCCACACATTTGCAGAAACAAAGTCAACAAGTGGTGTATGGAAATGTGACGTTGTAACTTAGCCCAGCAGAATGGCGACCTTTACACTGTGTTAAAGCAGGGGAATCTCAGTCATGCAGAACCATCCAGCACCCAGGCAAGAAATCATCAATGCAAATGGTCCCTGTTGTCCACTTAAATCAAATAGGGAATATTGGGAATGATCAGCAGGCCAGGCAACATGTGGAGTGAGAAAAAGAGTTCATATTTCAGGTTGATGACTATTTGTCGGAGCTCCTTACTGACATTGTCTGATGCACTTTGTTGTTACAGGGTTCATGTCTGATCAGCCATTTGGATCACAGTTCATGTGCAGTGTTGTAGCATCTCACGTTAGCCACCTTCCACAGACCAATCTCAGCTTCGTCTGGATTGCCCCACCTGCAGGCACAGGCTGCGTGAACTTCATGTGAGTAAAACTGTGATGTCATGTGTGGGGGGGGGAAGCGAGCTGCTACTCAACTAATTGCTTTAATTACAAGACTGGCTCCATTATAATCTCCAATACCAATATTAAATGATTAAGTTACATTTAATCGTTATATTTTCAAAGAGACAAAGGTAACCACAACTCGCACATATGTGTAGTTGGATGCAAGATACAACAAAATTGAATTTTAGCATGAGTTCTATAGCTGGTGTTTTGGGACTTAAATGGGAACAGTGAAGTGCTTTCTAGCAGGGTGGAGACCAGTGTTGAATCTGCATGTCCATTTGATTCATTGCTAAATTGAACTAGAACTTTATTGAAGTGGCATTTGGGATTTGCCCTCTACCTCCCTCACCTCCCCACTTTTCTTGATTGACTTCACCTACCTCGCCCATAAGGTAACCTTATTGACAAGCTGATGATGTCAAGTTAATAAAACCTTTCTCAGTCTCGCCATGAAATACAGGTGTTTTCCTACAGTCCCTCATAAAAACATCAGGAATCTGCTGCCCTATTCTGTCCGTCCACAATACTCTGATAAGACTTCCCCACAACCACCCCCCAAATTTACCTTGACATCAGCAGCATCTCCTGCCAGCCAACTATAGTTTTCCAAGAAAAAGTCCAAGCAACTGACTGCTGCCACTAAAATAAGGCAGGGAAACTTGATGAGGATCTGCCCCAAACGTCCAGCTGGAATGGCACCATTCCCCGCAGCTTCCTGTTGATATATAATTCCATTATTCTTTACTTCTATTCCAAAGCATTTTATTCCAGCAGACTGACAGGATCAGTTTTCCTTATCTAGTGGTGATTTAAAGGATAAAAGAACAGATGCTAGATCCAACTGTTTCATTACATTGGATGGCAATCAAATTTCATGAATCTCTAATTTCCTTCTTTATGCACAAACCAAGGTGCAACTGAACCCTATGTATTAGTGGCAGGAGAGGAGGCGAATGGGTACTATGTTTCAAAGATAGACCCAAAATGCTGGAGTAATTAACTCAGTGGTTCAGTGAGCATCACAAGAAAATGGATAAGTGACGTTTCTGGTTGGGACCCTTCTTCAGACTGATTGTAATCAGGAGAGTGGGGGGGGGGGGGGGTTGGAAGGTCATAAGGAATAGAATTAGGCCATTCGGCCCATCAAGTCTACTCTGCCATTCAATCATGGCTGATCTATCTCTCCCTCCTAACCCCATTCTCCTGCCTTCTTGCTTGAAGCCCACTCCCTGCTATTCTTCTTGAAGTACTCTGCTGAAACGCTAGTCCATGACCTGTGTTAATAGACCAGATATACTGTGTAACTTCTGAAGGACATTGTGGAAAAAGAGAATTTTGTAGAAAATTGTCTCTTTTATCCCCAGTAGTGTTTACTTCTTTATGGTGGTCTTAAAGCTTTTAAAATCCAAATCACCTCATTTGTAATCTCTGATTTAATTCATCTTCTCTTCCACTTTGTAAACAAACTCTTGTCCTGTTTCAGGGGTATGGTAAGGTATTGATTATGTCATTGACTATTGGGCTGGAGAGAAATTAGTTCAAATCTCGACTGCAGTTTGAGGAAATTAAATGTATTTAAAATAAAAAGTGTCAATAATGGTTGCCATGAAATTACAGTTAATTACTGATAATTATTGTTACCTAGTTTGCTTATGTTCTTCGGGAAAAGGAATCTGTCCTTTTTACCTTTATTTAACCTATTTATTGTTGTGAGCACAAAGATCAGACACAAGCCTCCCTTCCCGTTTCAATGCTCAAGAAGCATGTTTAAGGAATTGCATCTGCAAGTATGTGTATTATATCTTTTAATGTGCTTTTTAGAACCAGACAAATGTAATTTTTTGTCACTACTCATGGCGATGTGTGACTCCAGATCCACCAATTTGGTTGACTCTACTCACCTCTGAAATGGTCTAGAAAGGGGAATTGGGGACGATCAACAAAATTAATAACTAAAGCAGTGTTTACATTGGCACAATTATCAATTAACAGAAAGGTGTCTCAAGGACCATAAAATAGGATATGAATGGTATTGTAAAAAAACTATTTGATGTTTGATTCTGGCCTTGATAGCATTACCTACATTCTATATAGAAATAAAAAAGTTTGCAATCTTGATTCATCAACTAAATTTCTCAATTTGACTGAGCCTTATAGCAATACTTGCGAACTACGGTTTATAATGCATGAACCTCATGAGTTACCTTTGTATGTTAGAGCATCCAAGAATACTGTGAAAATGGCAAAACAATGGATCCTATTAAAGTTAAAATAAAAATAATGAATAAAGGCCTTGAGAAGACTCTTACCTGTCCAGGAATAAACCCAAGGACCATCTGCAACTCGGAAGATATTCAGTACACAGTCTTTTTAAAAATCTGTTCTCAAGACCTTCAGTTTCCTGGCAGGTACTAAACTGTTTAGATGTTTAACAACAGAGAGAAAACAGTGAAGCACAGAAACGTAACAACAAGAAGGGCTCTATTATGTATGAGAGGCATGTTTGAGTCACATGGTTTTTATTACGTGAATAGGCTGCAATATTCTCAGCAGACATTTGCAGTGCCTTAAATCTTTGCTAGTTGTTAGTACACTGCAGCCATCACAGGGAATCATTTGGATTAAATCCAGACAAGCAGTGTGATATATATAGTCTGGTTTGTGGAAGATTAGAATAAAAAGGCAATTCATTTTTTACAATACCATTCATTGCCTATTTTATAGTCCCCGGGACACCTGTCTGTTAAATGATAACTGTGCCAATTTAAACACTGCTTTGGTTATTAACTTGGGTTCAAATTTTGCACTGGCAACATTGGAACCATTAAAATTGTAATAATAAACTTACCAATCTATAAAACACTATCAAAGTCCAATAACCAATTTTATTCTTAAGTAGGTAAATGGAGCACATACAAATACATGTATATTGTTATTTCTTTAAACAGTTCACTCATAAGGGAGATGTATTTACTTTCAACAAAATCTACACAACTTTCTCACATATCTTCGCAACAGTATTATTACTTATCAATTAATTTCTTGGGATCTGGGTGTCACTGCCCAGACCAACATTTACCTCTTATTTCTCATTGTTCTTGAAAGGGCTCTTTGGGCCATTGCAATCCTTTAGCTGAAGATTCTCCTACAGTACTGTTGGGGAGGATTACACAGTGACAATGAAGTGTCGGCAATATGTTTCCAAGGCAGGTTGATGTGTGACTTAGGAGATCTTGTTCCCGGCTGCCCTTATCCTCCTTGTGATAAATTATGTGGGTTCATTAGGAGCTAGTGAAGTAATCTAGGCAAATGAATGCAGTGCATTTTGTAGATGGCACATATTACAGCTACTGTCCACCAGTGGTGGAATGAAGAAATGTTTAGGTTGGTGACTGAGGCGCCAATTAAGTGGGCAGCTAAGATGAAAAGGCTTTGGGGTGTTGGGAAGTGAGTCATTCATCACGGAATGCCCAGCTCTTGTAACCATGATATTTATGTGATATTCTGAGGCTGGACAACCTCAACCATCTTCCTATGTGGGAGGAGTCCAACTACTGGAATATTTTCCCTTTGATGCACATGGACTTTAGTATAACCAAGGTTCTTTGATGCCACACTCAGTCAAATGTTACCTTGATGTTATGGGTAGTTACTCCCATCTTACCTCTTGAATTCAGGTCTTTGGTCTAAATTCATCAGAGGCTGGGATAAGGTCTAGAAACAAGTAATCCCAAAGAAATGCAAACGGGGCATTGCTAGGTTAGGTGCCAGTGCTGTTGAGAACACCTTCCACTTTGCTGAAGATTAGACAAGATGAATGGTAATTAGCTAGGTTGCATTCATCCTGCTTTTTTTTTGAACAGGTACCAAGGCAATTTTCCACATTTTCAGGTGGCTGCCAGCTTTGTAACTATAATGGAATAGTTTGACAAGAGATGCAACTAGACTTGAACCACATGGCTTTAGTGTTCCAGCCAGAATCTGGTCAGGGCCTCCAGCATTCACAACAATTTGTTAATAACATTTTGAAGCTTTTGCATGATGGAATTACATTTTAAGTGTTTTTAAGCGATAATCTCTTGAAATTAACACTCTACAGACCATTGCTTCTCTCTTGGCCAGAACTGATCTCCAATATGGCAGATGGACTAGTCATGTGGATACCCAATTGAGCTGTTGTCACTTCCTCTCTGTCAAAAGTACAATTGGAACTGAAAATTGAGCTATTGAAAATAAAAATGTTTCCAGTCCAATCATTTAAGTGGAACCAATGCTGATTCCTAGCAAGACACCCCTCTTTCAAATTGCAGTATTTTTAATGTGCTACAGACCCCAATGATGTCTAATCTAAGGCCCCTCTCGGTCATGGCTGACCATGGGTGATGCATCCTGGTTGTAGGCTGCTTGCTCCAAACCTCGGCTAGAGCAGCATCGATGTGCGGTCAGATGCAAGCTTGGGCGATGTCATATGAAGGACAGGCTGTTGCCCATGCAGCATGTCCCCCCTCTCCACGTCGCTGATCGATCCAAAGGAACAGCAGAGCCATTACAGTTTGTAAAATCTGTGAAACCAATTTCTATTTCTGTATTCACATCTACGACAGCTATTTAAGGATGGTCAATTGTGATGCAAATTGGTTTTATGCTGCCATTTCAGCACTGAGAATACTGGATCCTGGGAATAAAGGGGTCTTTTGCACCATCAGTTGTATTTGCTGCTACCCTGCACGCAGACAAGCCACCGTTCATCATTTCTCCAAAGGCCTCATTGCAGTATCATCAACAGTCAGGATTGTCAGATAACAGTCAGGTGAATTTCATCAAAATCAATCCTTCCAGTGCAATCATCCTTAGACTGGTCGCATAAGCCTCTACTAAAATTAACTGTCCTTTCCTGAAGTGAAATAATGGTGTAATCTAAAAACTGACACAGTAATCAAGCAGCTGGAGTTGACACTGTTCTGTCTACCAAATGAAAGATTAATTTATTGGCAATGGCCTTACAGCATGTTGGGAACGTTATTGCATTCTTATGCCTGGACTTTACAACAGCATTATAAGATTAGTTAGAAAGCAAACAAATTATTTCCATAGTTTTGGGAGAAATATTGTTCATGACACTAGGACGGATGAAAAGAGAGACATCAGAAATTTCACAAGACACAGCCAGGTGGTGAGAGAAATATATACCAGATCAAGTAAAAACACCAATGGTCAGCCAGATTCTGGTGCCACTGAAATTATTGAAGATATCCAGTGGTTGAATCCAAGCTTTCTTCTGGAAAGTAAAATGTTTTAAAATCTTTCAAAAATATCTAAATTAAAATGATGAATAATGCAACGATCAAATAAAATAAATTATATGTGCTCAGTTAATCAGCAATTATATATTTCAAAGAGAAGATGAACGAGTTATAAGAATGAAGCAGAAATTATGTATGAATACATTTTGATAAAAATGCCATTAGTTCTGGTGAGGCACTTGCTGAATTATAAAATAGATTGAGCATGCTAAATATTTTGAATGTGAGGGTAACTTTTCTGATTCCAGGATAGCAGCAAGCTACCTCACCTAATCCAGTCAATGGACAGAAAATCTTAAGAAGGCCAAAATGTGTTATGTCATTGTCCTAAAGGGAGCAATTGAGCAGAGCTTTCAAGGACAAGGATGATCATATCAAAACCATTATTCTGACTGCAAATACTTTGAGCAATGCATAATAGATCAGCTCATGTTGGAAACATGTGAATTCTAAAATAAATTAAATGAGGAATTGAATAGTGAGGACAATTAGTTCATATATTCAAGAGGACAATTTCCAGAAGGCCGTCTTTATTTAAAGCTGAGCTTTTCCACTGTGTCAGTGAAGACACAGGGGTTTAAGTTCAGTAGCCCCTGAAAATAGCTGGGCTAATCATGATGTATATCCAGGATGACAGCAGTGAATTCCCCATCTTTCTTGGAAATCCACGTGTCCAGATTTTGTTGCCGTGTGCATGGAACCTGCTATGGGTGGAACCAGCAGGAAAACTCAAAAGCCTGGAGTATAAGCAAGTCATTCTCAATCCCAGGCAACTGCCTAATTTTTTTTTTAAAACAACCAGAATTTTTATTTTGACTTTGTTAATGTAACACATGGAACTGAGGAAATTTGCTCTTGTTGTTGATCTGAGTTAAGGAATATTTTTACTTTATTCAATTCTGGTATGTGCAATTGGAGAATCCAGTAACTTTGAGATAGTATGAACAGTGATACATGGAAATGCTGTGCCCATGTCCCTTTGGAAGTAGCACCTGACAGTTTGAATGTTATTGGTAATATCACTGAAAAATAAGGCTGCAATTGACCTTTTTTTGTAAACCAATTATGGTGTAAGCCTGGTCACACATTCTAATCCATGCATATTCCTTTCATGTTTAATTGGGGGATATTGTCCATTTTTCAAACCATTTTATTGTTTGGAAACATAAAAATGAAAAAATGCTTAACAATGCTTAAAATTTCTGCATCAAAGTAGATGAAAAGTTGCTCTGACTCCTGGTCTATGTTCAACATGTCTGAAGTTTATTCAGAACTCTTGCATCAACATTACTTATTGGAAATTAACAACAATTAAAAATAAGTATTTAAATAGTGAGCTGACTCTAGTGTACATATTCATGGTATGTCCTGCCCTGGTCAAATCTAATTAATTTGTTGTTTAGTGAAGTGGATGTATTAAGGATATATGATAAGCATTAAAGAGGGTTCAGCCGCGAGTTAGCAATGAATCAAGAAAGGTAGGTAGATGTAAGAATGGAAATGCGCACATTTGTTGAGTGATGAAAATCAAAGTTGGATTTATGTTTTGAACCAATATCCTTTCCAAAGATAGTGTGACATGATGTATTACACATCATTGTCCCTCTCCAACAGTCTCATGCTTCCAGGGAAAGAATAATCAATATTCAGTAAGTCAAACGGGAGACAGGCTGCTAAATGAATTTGACCCAAATATAGAGTAACTTAGTTGGATAATTCCATGCCCCTTGTTACTTGAATATTTATTACTGAGCTTTGCTGTGCAGCTAATAGAAAAAGATGCATTAAAGCATCGCATAAAGTTATTAATTCTGAAGAACTGACATGATGGATTTACTTTTGTGCACTTTGTATAATGTCAGTGGTTATAAATACATAAGCCATATTCACTGCTTTCGTGAGTATGTATCTCAGCTGTGTTCATTGTCAATATCAAGTTAAAAGTCTATCATGAGTCTAAATAACCATAAGATCAGCTTGAGTTCAAAAATGTTAAATTGTAACCAGAGCTGCTATTTCCCAAATTTCTGTAACCAACCGTGTCTCCTCTTGTCCCACCTTTTAATTTTCCCCGGCGTGGGACGAATAAAGGAAATTATTATTATTATTATTATTAGTTCATCCCCCTTTACTGTGCATTGATTGCCATTCAATTTATCATTGATTTACACCTGCTTTCTACTCTATCACAGACTTTGTCCTTTTGTTTATTACCTCCCCTTGACCAGTCTGCCATTTCTGAATTTGCTTGAAACCTGTTACATCCTTAATTGTTTCCACCTCAAAGGAAAGTTTGTCCTCTGTTTCGTATGTCACGAATGCTCTGATTATTTCCACCATTTTCTGCCATTGAATACATCAGTTTTATTTATTTGGTAAATCTCAACTATCTGAATCAAATATCCAGCTCTAAATTATTGTCCTACTAGAAATTTTAATTGGAGTACTGAGGGGGTGCTGCATTGTTGGAGAAGCAGTGCTTTGTCATGAGCTTTGAAATGGAGAAAATACTTACACGTTCCTGTTGTACAGATTGATATAACAGATCGCTCAGGACTGTTTGTAGGGAACTTTGACCTCACTGATGAAGTTGTCAAGCTATTCCACACAGAAACTGGTTCTTCGCCCCAACTCGTCCAAGCTGAGCTAGTCCCATTTGCCTGCATCTGCCCCATATTCCTCAAAACTTTTCCTGTCTTTGTATCTTTCAAATGTTGTAATTGTTCCAGTCTCCAACACTTCCTCTGTCTGCTCGTTCCATATGTGCACCACCCTCTGTGTGAAAAGATTACTGTCCAAGTCCCTTTTAAATCTCTCCCCTCTCATCTTGAACCAATGATCACCAGCTTTAGACTCCCTTGTACTGTGGAAAAGACCATGACCACTCGGTTATTTATTTACGTCATGATTTTATTAACTTATGTCGGGCTTCCATTCAGCATCCTATGGTCGAGAGGAAAAAGACCCAGCCTGTCCAACTCTCTTTAGAACTCAAATCTTCCAGACCAAATCAAAAACACAATTCACCCTCCTCACTTACCTCCAACACGCCTATAGGATCTGTACTTCAAAACATGCCGCTAGTTCAGCCATCTGTTAATCATATTTCTGAAATAATATAATCCCATGTGCCTATCCATGCCATGAGCGCATTCCCTTACCTGTCAGGCCTCCTGCATTAAAATAAATGCAGTTTAGCCTATCCAACCTTCCTTGCTCCCTGTTTTGCCCCTGCCTTTTAACACGGGTTGCTTCTTATGCAGGTGCTAATGTTATTCCCCAACACACAATTTGTGATTGAGGTCGGATTATATGTGGATTGATAAAGGGTGGATTATGGCAGATTGAGAGAGCACTTATGATATTAATGCAGTGAAATATTAGCCATTCATTTCATAAGCTTTGGTAATGATCTTAGTTTATTGGGGTCATGTGTACCTAAGATACAGTGAAAAGCATTTGTTTGCAGGTTATTCACTTAAATCAAATCATACTACACAGGAGTAGAATCAAGCCACACATAAGTACAACAGGTATTGCAAAGAGAAAAATACCAGATTGCAGAATATAGTGTTACAGCATATTGAGAAAAGATTGGTTCTCTACTGTTGTTGTAAATAGTGGCTATGATGTCTCATGATGCAGGTTTCCTAAAGGATTAAAGTTGACTAAAGCAGAGATTGATGACCAGATGTAATCAGCTCACACACGCCTACAACTGTGAAATGCCTGAACTTTTAGACACTGCAACCATTCGTGATACAATCCATTGAATTTTACAACACCAGCAGAATTAAAGAGGAACTACTAAGATGTAAAAAAGGACTAGCCCTTGATGTAATAACTGATTGTGTACCTAACAAATAATTCTCTGATTTTGCAGCACACAGTATTTCCCGTCTTAGTATGAAGCAAAATTAAGGACTTTGTTTCTTTTACTGACTCAAACATCATTCGTTGATGGAATTCGGAAAGAAAGCAACTTGCCTGGCACTGTGACTGGCCACTGATTGTTAAAGAATTTACAGATGCTGTCTGACCCCAGCATTCCTATAGAGTTATTCATTCCTGCTTGTGCAAGAGCCTTGGATATGCAGAGGGCAGAAGCCCATAATTTAGAACATCACAGATGTCATGAGAAGTACAGCTTTTGATTAAATCATGAGATGCAACCTTGATATGGAAGCATTTGTAAATCCCAGTGCACTAATGTTAGTGGTATTCCCCATGTAAGCACTCGTGGTTGTCAGATAGTGTCTGAATAATTCAAGTGTTGTTTGACAGGTTTTTTAATCTGTTTAGTTTTATTTATTATTGAAAATGTTAAGTCAAAAGTGCAGAGGCCATCTCAGATTAAAAAAAGAGTAGAGAAGATGATCAAATGGTAAAGAAAGACCATTAGTATTCAGGTAATCTAACTTGCTCCTCAAAACAGCTTGTCCTGTTTTTCTTATCCTTCATTTCAACATATGCTTTGGAGAAAACTCAAGTACTATTCAAATAATTTGCTAAATACCAGAAAATATACAAATACAGCACACAGTGAAAGAATACTTTCAATTAGTAACAACAAATTTAAGTTAACAAAATTCATGTTTTTCTTTTTACGTTTACAATGTTAGAGTCTTGTTGTCTGTGATGTATATTTAGTTTACAGATACAACATGGAAAGAGCCCCTTTGGCGCACCAAATCCACGCCAACCATCGATCACCCATTCACACTTTCTATGTTATAACAATTTTGCATCCACTCCCTACACACTAGGGGTGATTTATAGAGGCCAATTAACTTACAAAAGGGCACGTCTTTGGGATGTGGGAGTAAACCAGAGCACCCGGAGGAAACTTGCACGGTCACAGGGAGAATGTGCAAACTCCATACAGACAGCTTCCGAGGTAAAGATCGACTCCTGGTCTCTGGCACTGTGTGTTCTTTATATGCACGTGTAATATTGAACAATTTACAGTTTTGTTCAGGTTTAGAAAGAAGTTATAAGATCAAGCAGAGTCTCACAGGGGTCTTGCATTTTCTATTGATTGCAAGTGGGATGATAGGCGAATAGGTAGGGCATATGAAATGATGTCTCATTATAGTATCTAACAATATAATTTGAATTATATAACATTGGATTAGAAAATAATAAACTGATATGTAACGTTTTCTTTCTTATTTTACAAGGGCCACAGCTACACAGAGGGGTCAAATCATATTCAAGGATGCACTGGTTCAGCAGTTGTGTGAACAAGGAGGTAAGAGAAAGGCTGTGACTTCAAAAATCAAATGCCCATTGTGCAAGTTTATTTTAAACCATGTTGCATATCTGGATTGCATTGTGGTTATTCTTTTCTTGTAAAAAAATAATGTCATCGATTACACAGAGAATAACACAATTGGTTATATTTTGGATTTGCTAGGCTTTAGTTTTCCTTTTCTCATTGTAACTAACCATTGATGTAGAATCCTTAATTGAGTAAATCCAAAGGCAAAACTGCCCAAATGACCATTACTCATGTTCAAACTTGGTCAGAGAGAAGACTATTTGACATTTGGAGACATTATAGCATAATACATTTATAGTATTCCTACCCGCAAACCTGAATCAAACAATGTGATAAAAAGCAGGAGGACTGGCTCGTTGTTCCTCTCCTTAACCTAGGATCGATTTCCCTACTGCCTTGACTAATGTCAAATTCACCACACTCCAGGCTGGCAATTGACCCACCCATCATCTTATGGCTAAATTATTCACTATATAAATCATTAAATAGGTCGACAATGCCCCTATCCTATTCTTAAAGATATTTTCTCAGTTATTTGATCTAATTACCCAATGAAGCACTGCATCTAAAAGGGCGATCTGCAGCCATGGTTGCACCATTGATGCTTGGAAAATAAATTCAGCTTGACATATAAGAGGTTACCCTCTAATTTTCCGAGGAAACGTGATCTTGCCCAATGACTCCTCTATTGTGACAGTTCAGAATACATATAATAATTGATTCAGATCTGCATCCTCCCATTCTGTTGGGCCATGTCAGATTTCCAGTGAATAGTTTTGTAATACTGTGTACACCAGTTACACGCTGTGATGATTTGTAAATCAGTGTGAACTCAAATTGCAACTCTCATGCCTGGTGATATATCCAGGTAAACCCTGGTAGAATATTGATCACACTTGTACGTTCAAAGCATTCCTTTTGTATTGTGCTTTACATGAAATCACAAGGTTAAAAACATCTTTTGAAACAGAGCTCAAGCATCGTAGTAATTAAAATTTGTGTTTCCGATTCTCAAAATGATAATGGAACAGGTTAACTACAGAACACCTCCCGCAAGTACGTTTCTTTGTAAAAGATTTGCTAATCTTTAGGATTAACCGGCCCCCAAATTGACATGCTCAATTTTGGCTCATTCAAAGTCCATCACGTAAACGCGCCACTCCCCCACCCCCCCATTGACTTCACCTATATAACCTACAGTGGCCAATTAACCTTCCAAACTACAAATCATTCAGATGTGGGAAGAACCAAAGCAATCCTCAGTCACAGGGCAAATGTACAAATTCCACACAGGCAGCACTTGAAACGGGTCCCTGGATCTCAAAGGCAGCAACTCTAATGGTATACCATGCTGATGTCAAAAGGGGCATCAAGCTGGAATAATAACTATTTTCTTCCACACATGCTGCCTGACTAGCTGATTATTTCCAGATTTTGTTTCAGATTTGGAGATTTTTGATTTTCATTGATTGAAAAAAAGTGCATTTTTCATGAGTAAATGAAATAACGAATCAGAGTTCTTCCCACAGAAAAAAATTAAATTCCATTTGCATCTTTAATTTAATGTGTTGCAAAGACTGTAGACTAATGCCAATAATAAACTTTAGTCAAATCACTCCTGTAGTTGCCTGTTAGCTCATAAACAAACATATTGTAGAATTTAAACATTTCCATTTGTCTTTGTTAAAAAGCATTTTTAGTTGTACAGAAAATATGTTCTTCTTGTACTCTTTGATCTATAACCTCAGCAGACCAGGAATGTTCCCTAGATTTATAGCAATTAAAATTTGTGGTCAGCTACAATCTTTAATTATCAGTGAAAATGAAATGTGCAGAATTAAGTATACTTGGGGATTATGAGTGTTTCAGCCGACAGCTCATTAAAGACCAGGCCATGGACTCTTAATAACATCCTAAAATATTGGCAAGCAGTTGGCTGAATGAGAATTACAATTCATTCAATGTGATAACCCAGGGCAAGTTACTGAAAGCCTATTGAGTACAAAAAGAATTTGGAAAATTTATTCTGGAGACATTAAACTTTTATACCAAGCACTTTCTCTTGTATTTTGGCATTTTAATAAATGTATTCGGGCTTAGATGTAATTTTTTTTCAGACATAAATGTTTCATTGTTTCCTGATCGTAATAGTTAATTTCGAAAGTTAATTATTTAACAGGTACAATTTCTCTGAACATGATTATGAAATTCTACCTAATAAAAGTTTAATAGGTTTTGTCCCTTATGTTAATGTGCTCTTCATAAATATAAAACTTAAGGATGTTTTATGTTAAATTGGCGTAGAGCTCTCAGCTCTCACCTGCAAGTCCCATGATTATAGAAGGGGGATGGAGAAAGCTCTCTCAACTCAACCTGGAGAAAATAACAAGCCATCTATCTCTCGTGTGCTTCACATCTGAGCGGGTTTAAAGCAGGTTTTCACCTCAACGGGATTGATTAAAGGTGAAAACCCTGCGGGGACCAATGGCACTTCCTTCCAGCTAATGTTTTATGGATCAGTTGTCAATTACATTTGAGATTCTTTTGCCTCACAATCCCCAAGTAATTGGAACACAGACAAAACCTGGTTTATCTAGAAAAAATATATTTGACTGGGAGAAGAGAAGAAAGCAAAGTAACAACACAACAGGAAAGAAATCCACAAAGAGAGACTATTCCAATTTCTTCCTGCTAATGTCAAAATTTTACCCTTGGATTTTTAGTGCCGGCAAGAAGTTAAACTGGCCACGGGCTGTTTTTATTTGCAGCTTTACTGCCACTGTGTAAAGTGGAAACATTCACGTTAATCCTGTCATGCCCATTGTAGGTAGAGGGATTGTACATTGAAACTCAACCTTCCCTCGGTCACTCTCTCTGATCGGCCGTCTCACCAGTCCCCACACTAAACATCAGGCAATATTTCCTGCAAGCATAATATTTCTTAACGTAAACATATGTCCACACATGCAAAACACTTACTGAGTATCTAGAAATGCCTGTCACTGATCATAATTTAATGTGTTGTGGGTAGCATGTATGTAAATGACATCGGTGGGATGATGGATGTTCTAGGCTTTTGGCTTCAAAGGCAGTTGGCTGTAAATGATCATATTAGTAAAATGAAATTCAATCTTGAAAAATGTTTCAAAATGTCACAGTTTGAAAATTATGAAAAATGAATCATTTGCAGTGAATAAAAACAAATGTTCATATATCATTTAAAATTAATGAAATCTTCTAAAGCAGCACATTGAAACATTTAATGGGATTTTGTTTAAACCTAGAATGGAACATGATTATAGAAGGGGATGGAAAAAGCTCTCTCAACTCAACCTGGAGAATTTATTATTTAAAATATTAATATTTAATTTATCACTATATTACTGCAATGTCGCTTTATTTCATATTTTAGTTAGATAATACTTTCAAAATGGTGTTTCTTTTAAATAGTTGATAAAAGTTTTAAATATTGCATGAAGTGATTTTATAGCTCAGGATTTGGTGCAGGGGGCAGGGATTCCGATTTTTTGACTATTGAGATCTCTTCTGGGGCAGAGATGACTTGTACAAGAGGGATGGGTTGCATCTGAACTGGAGGTGGACCAATATCCTTGCAAGTTTGTTCTGGGGTTTCAATGTTTGACATGATCGAGAGGGAGGTAAAGAGGTGGAGGAGTTCCGCTACTAATCAGGGAGATTGTTGCTAGAAGTACTCAGAGGACATGCTGTACACTGAGGCAATATGGGTAGAGCTTAGAAATAAGAAAGGCGCAAGCACTCTAATGGGATAGTACTGTGTAGTTAAAGTCATACAACATGGAAACTGGACCTTCAGCCCAACTTGCCCATGCCGGGCAAGCTGCCCAATCTATACTTGTCCCAGCTGCCGGTATTTGAGCAATATCCGTTTAAACCCTTTCCTGTCCACGTATCTGTCCAAATGTCTTTTAAATTTTGTTATAATACCTGCCCTATTACCTCCTCTGGCAGCTCATTCCATATACCCAACACCCTCTGTGTGAAAAAGTTTCCCTTCAGATTCCTTTAAAATCTTTTCCTTCTCACCTTAAACTTATGTTCTCTAGTTCTTGATTCCCCAACTCTGGGTAAAATAATCTGAGCAACTACCCTGTCTATTCCCCTCATGATTCTATGCACCTCTATAAGATCACCCCTCATCCTCCTGTGCTGAAGCAATAAACTCCTAGCCACATTCCCCACACTCTGCAAATTTTCTTTTCTAAGTATTCTCTTTTAAAAGCAACTTTGAAGGTGCTTCCACCATTATTTATGACAGTTCTTATTACTTTTCTTTAAAGTCAATTGGTTTAAATCTCGTCACCATTTTTTCTATCAATGGAAATGGCTTTTCCTTTTCTGTTCACTGCATCACACACACACGCACACCCCACACACTGCTCCGAAAAATTGGCCCAGAATTTGCAGTCAGCAGCGAAGCAACAAAAGCTGAACACTGACTTTGAAGAAACCTCCTCACAAAATCAGCTATCTCTGGAAGTTAAAGGATAAACTTTTAAAAAGCCATAAAAAAACCTCAAAGAACAATGGAAATTACAATACACAAAACTTACAAATTTTTAGGGACAGATAGTTTGATAAGTGATAATTAAAATTCAAACTGTCATAAAGTTCACACTTAAAATTTGATACAAAGAAGAACAGCTTTTTAAAAAGGACGAGATCATAAATATTTGAAATTCATGATATTTTGAGTGAATTTCCCTAAATGCAGGGAAAGCTTCAATTAGTTTTACTGATGGAAATGTACAGAATCACTGTCGATAACTGGGATTTTAATCTTAAACTAAGTGTGTACTGAAATTCCAAAGTTGTTGCCAGTCGCATGGAGGAGTGATAGCAAACCTCAGTAGATATAGCACCGTTACTGCTGTAAACTTCCGACCAGTTACTTAACCTTTCCCATCATTACTGTTAAAAGACCAGTTGTGTAGTTCCAAAATTTTGAACTTCAGTTTCTATGTTTGGAATAAACTCTTATCCTCACCTGTGGTTTTAACCCTGTGTTACTGTGACTTGCTACCAGCCTGGGATAGTCACTGGCCCAGGGCAGATCATGAGGCAGTAGTCAATACAATACAATACCATATATCTTTATTGTCATTGAACAAGTACAACAAAATTAAGAATGCCATTTCCATATCGATGCTAAAAAATAAATAAAACACGGCGAAAACAAAAAACAACAAAAAGAAGGGAGAAAAAAAAAAGAAACAAGGTAATGTGCAAATAGGTTCATGCAGGGTCAAGTGTGCCGGATGACCATGGGGGCAGAGACAGATCAATAACCTGGCTGTGTCTTTAATATTTGGAAGCAGGAGTTGACATGCATTTGCTTTGATTTCTGTAATTTTTTCTCCTGCAGTGAACATTTTAAAATCATTTTGCAACCCATTCCCCAGGTCTAATCTTCTACCCAGTATAAATCCAACACTGATAAAATATGAACCATATGTAGAGTGATCCTTCCCCGAGACTGGTCTGCCAACATACTTTGCAACAATTTATATTTCCAACATCACCAACCTCTGAATGGGCCATTTAATGTCAATTATTGATGAATTACAGATAGTTTTGCACTAACAAAATGGGTTGAAACAATTCACTTGAACTCATTATACTGTGAATTTTGGCATTATGGGATTTGGATTCCAACCTCAATTGTAATCTGTGAGCCATTTAAAAAAAAATGTTTTAGTATGCAATTTTATTAAAATGTATTCTGTCTTTAATGATCCATAATGTCACATTATTATACTGTGATACAAAATGAATTTCTTGTCAGTTTTTCATGCTTCTATTTTATTGCTTTATGACAGTATGGTAGATTTAAGCTAAAAACATCTCTGCCTGTTATTAAAAGCCAAGAATAGGTTACAAGAAGTAACTGAGGTGCAGCTGAGGTGCAACCAGGAGTATTCACTCCCACTGGGATAGGGGATATTCATGCCAGTGATCAGGTCTGAACACTCTGTGTGAAGGTGTGTGCTGTGGCTATCAAATGATATAATTAAGCTAGGAAGGGTGCAGAAAAGATCCACAAGGATGTTACCAAGATTGGAGGGCTTCAGTTATACAGAGAGGTTGGATAGACGGGACTATTTTACCTGGAGTGTGGAAGGCTGAGGGGTGACCGTATAGAGATATATAAAATCATAAGGGGTGTAGATAAGGCAGATGGTCCTGGTCTTCTTCCAGAATACCAGAGTGTAAAACTGGAGAACATTAATTTACGATGAGATATAAAAGGGGCCTGACGGGCAACTTTATCACACAGGGTGAGGTAGGTATGTTGAATGAGCTGCAAGGGAAAGCTATAGAGGCAAGTACAATCACAATGTTTAAAACCCATTGGACTGGTACATGGATAAAAAATGTTAAGAGGGATGTGGGCCAAATGCAGGCAAATGGGACCAGCTTGGATAAACATTCTGATCAGCGTGGACAAGTTGGGCGAAAGGTCTGTTTCCATGCTGTATGACATTATGAGGTGAATATCAGGCTCAGGTGTGTTGTTGTAAATGGTCAAATAATCCAGTAGTTTTCACTATATGGGCTACCCCATGAAAAAAATCGCCCTTTGACTGAAGTCTTGTGGTGGGAAGGGCACCACTGTAGCTCCATACCACTTTACAAAAGAGAGAAAAGAAGTGAAAATGGAAAAATATACATGGACTGCAGTCGCAAAGTTGTAATAACATTTAATAGAGCCATTGTGCATTCTTTAATACATCAAACAGTACAGCATAGGAACAGGTGCTTCAGCCCATGATGTCTCTGTTGAACATGATGCCAAATCAAACACACCTTCAGCCTGCATGTGATTTATATCCTCCATTTCCTGCACATTCACGTGGAGCATTCTTATTTTATATTCTTATATATTTTATATTCTCATGGCTTCCAGCTTTGTTTCTATGAGTAATTATAATTTAAAACATCTGTGAGTTTGTTTAATTGAGTGTTTAATGGTGATTTGTAAATTAATGAGGAAATGCAAGCTTAAGCCTAATTGCAATGGCCATGCATTTTACTTTATAATACCATATGCTGTGGGTGGGTAGTGTGATGATGTATTATGTTTGTTTGATTTACTCTCTTGCTTCTCAACAAGGTCAAGGTAACATCAATTTCCCATTTTGCAAATATCCAATCTGAATCAAAGTGAACAGGTTTTATTTTAAATATGCTTTTAGTTTAAGGTAATCTATAGAAAAATCAACATAGCACATAAGTGAAATAGATAATCTTCAGTTTAGTTTATTGTCACGTGTAGACAATTGACCACAAAATGAACTAACCTTAGTTATTACACGCTGTCAGTAAAGTTATTTTGAATTGTCGAACAACTGACTTGTTGAGAAGGAAGCAAGCTTGCCACAGCTTGAAATTTATGATTTTTTCCCCCAGAGAACGTTATCCATGGAAATCTTCCATGTAAATAATTTACACAGTTATTATATCGAGGGGATATAGAATGTGCCTATCAGTTAACACAACTTAACTATTCTTACCTCACAGCTCCCACTGAGTCTCCCCTGCGGCCAAAGCTGGGTAAGTGAGAATATTAACAATACAATAAATAGTGTCTGGAGCTTTCCAGTAACTTTGTGTAATGAAAATTTGCTCCAACTTTTTCAGATATATCTGAAGAATTTGAGTATTAATACCACACGATCCCTTTTATCTTGGGGACATGTAATATTAATTCTTAAAATTCCTCTTTGTTGATTAATCATTTTTGATCTTTGACAAAATTTTCAAAATATGTGATAGAATGTGTCATTGCCCCCCAGCCAGCTAATTAGTGTGAATATCTTCTTGTGGATAAAGATTTCATCAATCTCTCGTGCTGGTAACTCAAACAATAACACAGAATTTGCTGCAATCTACAACCAGATGTCTGCACGGTGATAAGAGAAGAGCCCCTCAATAAACAGTACAATTAATAGTTGTGAGATGAAGTTAACCAGATGAGGTTAATCATCTCAGTTAATAGTGAGATGATTAATTTCATCTGATTAGCTTCATCAAGAAAACAAGTATCTGGATGGAGACTATTTAGTTCTTTCGCAGTCTGTGGATCCGTTATTCTCATTGATCCTACTATAAGTACAGTTAAATGCTGTTTTATTCTGAGACGCTTGTGTGTTGTACAAAACCTAACTAGGCTATTACACTCAGTTTACAAATGTAAACCGAAAAGACCGCCTAATATAACCACAATATCACTTTACGTAAAAGTAACCATTTTCCAGGACCCCGATGCTTTTGCTCAGGAGTGGTTTGCAGATCCTGTTTGAAGATGCTGAGAGAATGCCCAGCTGGTAACCCTTGTATCTGTAACTCCTATACCCAATTACAAATCTCTGGAGACCTGCAACAAAGAGATATAACAAGCCTACCACGCAATGAGGCAAGCCATTGGAACACTCAAATAATCATTCCATTACTCAGATCTGACTTGCTGTTTGGGCCATCTGAGGGTGTGGACAGTTATTGTCGGCACTAGGAAGATGAGACTTTAGCTGGAGGATCAACACAATGGTAGACCTGGAATTCCCAGTGGGGAGCGAGTTTTAATCACCTCCCTCCAGAGCCACTTCCAGAGGCGGTGGCCACACCCACCAACCTGCCATGTTAAGCAATTCAGTGAAGGCTCCACAAACCTTTACCCTGCTGACTTTGCCGGGCAATTTATCCACCATTTCTCAATCTAGTAAAATACGTTTAAAATACTAAATAAAAACTAAAATAAAATAAATCTGAACTTGCCTGCTTCTGAAAGTAGTGCTCCCATTCCTGATATTTATCACTTAACCTTCATGGTTACCAGGTGAAGGGGGTATTCATGTTTCAGTATTTACATTTGAAAGGAGTAAGTTAAATAGGGCATTTGAGTCACATAAGCCACAGGGTGATTGGTGGAAGAAACACATCGCTGTGGTAGAGGGTTTATTTTTGATGACGTCCTAAATCAGATTTATGTGGTAATATTCAGGGTGTTTCACTCTGATTCCATCAGTACTGTACTTAGAGCAGTTTCTGCTGACACTAATTGCCAGAAATAGAAAGACTCCACAGAGTCATAATTTGAGGCACGTAAAGTGGCCATTCAGCCCATTATGTTTGTGGCAGCTGAGGGAGAGCTAGCCTTTCCAGTATCATCTTCCCATTCCAGGTCTGGAACCACACACTGCAAACCTCAATGCTACCTTCATTATGAACGATAAAACTGTAATTGTTCAGGAGAATCCCTTTGGCAGAATATAAGTAGCCAACAGTGAAATCAATTAATTTGTCATTTAAATTCCCATATCTGTTATCGTAACTTGTGGCGCTGACTCTCTAGCTTGTATGAATTCCAGTGTTGCTTTGGAAGTGATGTTCCCACATGTTATAGCAGCCTTTGCATTCTTTCAGTGAAACTACTCATATAATCATGTGTTGATTCGGAAGACTCATTAAAATGAATTACTAGCTCGGTTATGCAGGTTACTCTCCGAGAGGCCATACATAACCAGTGCCATGCTCAATAAATGTTTTACAGGCATCAGGAGAAGGACTAAACAGCTCAATAGGATGCTAATGTAAGCATGCATAATAACATGCAAAAATACACCCTGCATCCCTCGGAGAATTGCAATAGCCATTTTCCCTGTCCTATGCAGAGTCACCATTACCATTCATTTAAATTTTAAAGGAAGGGAACCATAACAAATCAATGTTGCCATGGAAATGAAAAATCCACAAACCTCCGTGGCTGAGATCCACATCTTGTCCTTGAAAGAACTGGTTTTGAACACAAGCCGAACAGAGGCAAGCCTGGCTCTCCAGAGCATAGCACATAATGTAAATTGTACTGACGATTACTCATGCCTTTTCATAAGGAGAAAAAAATGACTGGGCTCTTGAGACAGAGTTAGACAAGCTAAGCATACATTTTGCAAAGTAAATTGCTTTGTGATGGATTGTTTATTAATTAGTCTGAATTTCCTTTCTTAGCTGAAATCCACAATACCAATGTGATTCTCCGGGATGATTTTGATTCCCATCCACAGTTGAAACTGAATGAAGAGTTATGGTAGGTGTACACAAAAAAATTGAGCAGCCCTTAACCTCTGTGGTCTGGAGGGACCTGAAAGTCTCATTTTAAATTAAGTTATCATAATATTTGTTATGAAGCAGACCATGTGTTATTTTCAAGGTCAATTTTGCTGTGGCTGGTTAAAATATGTAAACATCCTTGGAATCAGTTAATTTGTTCAGTGACGACCTACCTCACAAAGCAACAATAACTTTATGTAGTGACTTTATTGCAGTTAACATCCTCCAGGTGCTTCACGATGAAAAGCAAAGGAGTTAAAGGAGACAATCCAACACAGAGTTGAAAAGTTAGATTTTGATGTTTTTTATAAAAAAGAAACACGATAGCAACATGGGCAAGCATAAGGCAGAAAACGGGCAAGTTGGGTGGAAATGCCTGAAACTAATGCCACTCATAGTGGGGTAAAATAGACAGAAAAAAACACAGCTCCATGCATGCAAAAACAATTTTAGCCATTGTGAACTGCATATGTGTTTGCCACAATAAAAAAAATACTTGCAAAGACCTGCCCTCTACCAAAATATTCAGTGCATCCAAAGCTGTTCAATATTTGCAATTTCATGAAATAAAAATATTTGAGCAGGAAGATGCAATATTTGCTTCACATTTCACTCCTCTGCTTGTCTTACACCTTTTTGTCTCCTTTTCAAGTCTAGCCTTTGTCCATTCATCTGTCAACCAAACTCCCCTCATCTGTATCCATCTATCACTTGCCAGACATTGTCCTGCCCCCACCTCTTTTCCATATTTCTCCCCCAACTACAATAAGTCTTAAGAGTCCTGACCTGAAACATCACCTATCCATGTCTCCCAGAGATGCTGCCTGTTTCGCTGAGTTACTCTCGCATTTTGTGTTTTAAAAGCATCAAAGATGGCTGTTCATAGCAGGATATTGAAGCAGGTAGTTAACACAGTGGTCCTCAAATCATAATGAGAGGAGGAATGTGAAGGCCTCCTTAAATGTTATATCTCGACACAATTCCAAGCACAGCACTCTAGGAAATGCTTTTATCAACAATCACATCCAGATCACACCACCATGGCTGTACTGTTTATGGAAGCCTAGTGCATGGCCTACAGTGTAATGCCAACAGTCAACTTGCTGTAAATATGAAAGTCTCAAACATCAACCCAATTTATAATGATAACTTCCCACTATGGCTTACAATGATAAAGATCCTGGTGAATCTCTGTCTATGATAGTGACATTCCTCCCAGCTTTGGTGGTTCTTGGGTCTCAGTGGATCAAGTGTATTTCACCCCTTTGCAAGTATTCATACCAACACTTCAGTGTAGCAGTCACAGTAGGTCTTTGCTTTCAAAGCCATGTGTCTGACCCAAAATATAATTCATCAGATTATTGCTACCTCAAACCCTCAAAATTATTCCGTTTTGTTGTTGTTTGTGGGAATTTCCTATGAGCATCTGACTGCTGCGTTTAGCCAAGGTGCAAGCAGTGGCTGCCCTTTGAAGATTATTCATTGGTTGGTGGGGTTTTTTGGGGGGGGGGGGGTGTGGATGGGGAAGGTGCTAAGTAAATACAATTGATTCTTTGTTTTTTAAAATATTGAATGAGGTGCAAAGTCAACCCTCATGTGAATTAATACAATCTTCCTTTGTCTCATTTCTCCAGGTTTGAATGCAGCCATTGTGTAGTGGGTGATCAGTGCGGGATCATAATGCATGGCAATGCGATTACATTCTGTGAACCATATGGTCCACGAGAGCTGGTAAATTGTTTTTAAATGTGAAGCATTTTGAGAAAGTAAAGCAGATTGATTTATGCCTTCTGTGGTGAGCTACATGAGTAAGCTTCACTGATGCATTGTGAAATATCTGTGTGAATATTCCTCATATATTACAATGCACTCTATGGGATAGGTTTGACCCTGTTTAAGCCCCAAAATCAGCATTGCAGAAGCAGCACATATTTAACCAGTGCTCTAAGATGGTTCAAATGTGTGCCCTGGACCTCTTTTCAGGGATGTAGATGGGCTGTTCTGGCTGCTTTGTTGGGAATTTCCCTCATTTCAGCAGAAGTAGTTTGGCTTGTTTGTGGTGTTGGCAGCTGTCACGTGTGGTGGGGAATCGAGACACACCTGGAGATGGGGACCTATTGTAGCTGCCTGGAGCAATTCAAATCCTCCTAGAGACAATGACCCCATGGTTTTCTACCCTACATCACTTGAAATCCATCTAAGATATGGTCAGTATTTCAAAACATTACTTAATCAAATAGTTTAAATCAGCCACTTTGAATGCCCTTGAGCCAGTTTTTACATCTAATGCTGAACACCACGGCACTCTGACAGATAGTAATGAAGGAGCCTCTTAATCATAGAGTCATCATGTGTGAAAACAGGCCCTTCGGCCCTACTTCCCCACACCTTCCAACGCGTGCGTCCCAGCTACACTTGTTCTACCTGCCCGCGTTTAGTCCATATCCCTCCAAACCTGTCCTATCCATGTACCTGTCTTAACAGTTTCTTAAACATTGGGATAGTCCCAGCCTCAACTACCTTCTCTGGCAACTTGTTCTATACACCTACCACCCTTTGTGGAAAAAAAAACCTTCTGAACAATCATGATGATACTCTGTTATCTTAACTGATTAAGGGAAAATAATGACATTAAATTAACATTGAGTGCAGACCTGTGAAGGAGAGCATATTGGAATACACAGTAGAGTGTGTGGAGTGTTACAGCAACTCAAGTTCCTGGACTTCCCCAATGTATTAGCAATGATGCAGTTCACAAGCTGACTAAAATCTGAATGATTATTGGTATTGGCTCATTATTATCACGAGTACCAAGAGTAAAAAAACTTGCTTTGTATGCTTTCCAGTCAAACCATATTATACATGAGCCGTACACAAGTACAATAGGTTGTACAAAGAGAGAAATACCAAGTTACAGAATATAGTGTTACAGCATTACAACGTAACAGCTACAGTTTACAAAAAAAGTACAAGGTCTGCATTGAGGTAGGTTGGGAGATCAGGACTTCATCCTTACCCGATGAGGTAACTGTTCCTTAGTCCTTCAACAGTGGGTCTGACGCTGTTCCTAAATCTAGTGGTATGTGGTTTCAAGCTTTAGTATCTTCTGCCCAAAAGGAGAGGGGAGAGGAGTGATTTTCTGCCTTGTAATTACAGAAGGCATGGCAAGAGAACAGGTATGTGTTGGGTAGTTCCTCCTCCTGAAGGACTTACGCTTAACTTGATGGAGGACAAACTAAATGTGAATTTAACAGCCATCTGCAGAGATTCTGTTTAGCTGCAAAGACTTAATCTACTCTCCCATTGCACGTACTAATCACCATTCTAAATGCACAGGAAATCTTGCAGATGTGAAAATAGAAATGAGGTAAATGAGCGTCTGAAAATACTGTTTATTAATCTAAATTACCATGTTTGAAATTCTAACCAACCTTCACCATATGATCTCAGGAGCAAGGACAAATGGGGACTGTGCAAATCCTGCCATTAGTAGCAAATGCTGCAAAAGATACAGGATTGGGATGTAAATTTTTCAAATTTCACATTCCTTGCCACAAGCATAGTATAATGTCTAAAAGTGACTTTTCTCATTTAATCCCAGTAAATGGATCTCAGTCCATTTACCATTCGGACAGGTTTATTTAGATTACCAGTAATCCGATTCTGCCATGAAGGGTACAATATGACCCTTCTTGGATAGAAACATAGAAAAAATAGGCGCAGAAGGAGGCCATTTGGCCCTTTGAGCCAGCACCGCCATTCATTCTGATCATGTCTGATCATCCACAATCAGTAACCTGTGCCTACTCCCCATATCCCTTGATTCCGCTAGCCCCTAGAGGTCTATCTAACTCTCTTTTAAATCCATCCAACGAATTGGCCTCTACTGCCTTCTGTGACAGAGAATTCCATAAATTCACAACTCTCTGGGTGAAAAAGTTTTTTCATCTCAGTTTTAAATAATAATAATAATAATAATCCATTTATTTTATATTGCGCCTTATCGCATGCTCAAAGCGCTTTACAAAAACAATTAACATAGAAACAAACAGACAAGCCTCCCCTTTATTCTTAGACTGTGGCCCCTGGTTCTGGACTCCCCAACATTGGGAACATTTTCCTGCATCTAGCTTGTCCAATCCTTTTATAATTTTATGTTTCTATAAGATCCCCTCTCATCCTTCTAAACTCCAGTGAATACAAGCCCAGTCTTTCCAATCTTTCCTCATATAACAGTCCCACCATCTTGAGGATTAACCTCGTGAACCGAAGCTGCATTGCCTCAATAGCAAGGATGTCCATCCTCAAATTAGGAGACCAAAACTGCACACTGTACTCCAGATGTTGTCTCACCAGGGCCCTGTACAACTGCAGAAGGACCTCTTTACTCCTATACTCAAATCCTTATCCTCAAAGCATTTCATCTAGAAATTTAGGGAAAGGTAGCTTCTTTCTCATTCCATTTAATAAAATTACAATTTGCACAGGGGATAATCCTTGAGCAAGATTACCACTGCGCTGTTACATTTCCAAATTTAAATTGCTTTCAGGAAGAACCCTTTGCCTTCTTAGCTGATAAATAACAAAATTAACTTCATTTTCATGACTCTTAAAAGGGATTTGCAGTATTTCTAGCATCTATAGTATGTTCTCCATATAATGGGGGCTGATAAACTGTTCCAAATGTACTTCCACACATCAGTCCAGTTTACAAATTAACTCGCTCTTTAAGCCGATGCACACAGGGAGCAATTCTCAGAGAGCTGCCTGTATGCACACAAGGAATGTTCTTCAAGGAGCTCTCTGGATTAAAATATCCAGGGAATGATCATCAGAAACTTTTATTGATTGTGCACAGTGTAGTGTTTAGAGATACAGTATGGAGACAAGCCCTTCAACCCACCAAGTCCACACTGACCATTGATTACCCATTCACACTTGTTCTGCGTTATCCCACTTTCCCATCCACCCCCTACACACGAGGGGAAATTTACAGAAGCCAATTAAACTCGCGTGTCTTTGGGATGTGGGAGGAAACTGGAGCACCCGGAGGAAACCCACTTGGTCACTGAGAATGTGCAAACTCCACACACACAAGGTCAGGCTGGGACCTGGGTCTCTGGCGCTGTGAAGCAGCAGCTCTACCACCTGCATCACTGTGCTGCCCTTACAATTGTCAAGCAGGTGAGGCTAAGAGAGTGCTTCAGACTGATGTACTCAGGAAATGATTGTCAGGTCTTCTTAAGATCTATCATAAAAATAGAAGGAATTGAAACAGGAGTAGGCCATCGAACACCTTGCCCCTGCTCCGTCATTCATTAAAATTATGACCCCTGTGCCACTATCTTGGAATAACCCCTTATTTCGTGATTCCCTTTTTGGTGAGTAAATTTATTTTCATCTCTGTCTTAATTGTTTGACCTTGAGATCGAGACCACTGATTCTAGACAATCCAGGCAGGGAAAACATCTTTCTTGCATCCATTCTGTTCAGCATCTTAAGACTCTATTTGTTTCAATGAAATTATTTCTCTCTTCGGAACCCACCACAGTTCACTGAATCTCTCATTCAATGGATAAACATTTCCCTTACCTTGCACATCCCAGAAATTGATATGTGAATCTTCATTGCACCATTTCTAATGCAAATATATCCTTCCCTTAGAGGGTTATCCACATACACAATATTTCAGATTTTATCTCACCAGTAAAATGACTTTACTCTTCAGATCCAATTGTCTTGTAGTAAAGACTAACATACTATTTGTATTCCGAATTGCTTGTTGCACCCACTCATTAACGCTGAGTGATTCAGGCACAGATCCTGAGTGTCATGGGATTATACAGCACGGAAATAGCCCGTGCATCACGGCCTGGTTCGGCAACTTGAATGCCCAGGAACGGAAAAGACTACAAAAAGTTGTGAACACTGCCCAGTCCATCATCGGGTCTAACCAAACCAAAAGAAAACCCCAATCCCCAACTCCCACACTACAGTTCAGAGCTTATTTGGAGGTTGTAGTGTTTAATAGCCTGATTGTTGTTGGGAAAAAACTGCTCTGGAACCTGGACGTTACAGTTTCAGGCTCAATCAATGACAGGAATTCTTCCCAATGGCAGGAATGAAATGAGAGCGTGGCCAGTGTGGTGTGGGTCTCTGGTGTTAGCTGCCTTTTTGAGCCAAACATGCTAGAAACATGATATTAAAGGAATAATGGTCTTTCCAAAACTAACAGTCCAATGCGCATTATGAGTTGTTCAATTTGCATTGTTCACCTTCTTTGTTCCCACTCAACGTGTTAGAGTATTGACCCTTGATAACGCTCAGAGCTTGCAGTGCGGAGCTGTGAGGCAGCTGTGCAATGGTTGAAAGCATCCTCAGAGGCTCAAGTTTACACCTTGCTAAAGATCTCCTTTTCCCAACAGCTGAGTACTTTTAAATTGACTTGAACAACTGCAAGCAACTCTGAATAGATGCACAATTTTGTGTACATTTTATGTAACAAAACACTCCCAATTCGGGAATCGCTACTATGCAGCACAATAAACAGCATGTGAATTATTGATGATGAGTCAGTCATCAGCATTTACTTTCAATCAATCTTGTGGATTCATCCAAGTTATCTTGTGAATAGCTGTCATTTCAGATGATAAATGAAATAATGGCAGGACCTATGAGATTGATGGATGCAAAACAGCAGAGGCACATTGATTAAATTGCTAATTAATTGACTATTAATGCATGATTTCATTTTGCAGTTTATGCATTCCTTGCCAGCAACAGGTGTTGGATGTGCAGTGAACTTTAGATTATTGTTTATTTTTGATTTGCTGACATTGTTTCCCCATTTAAATATTGGAACACTTTTTGGGATTGATTACGACCAGAATTAATAAAGATTTTTCAACAGAAAATAAGTATCGTGACTAAATTTTAATTTAAGATGAGAACTGCCACCTGGTTTACAATAAAAAGGAATATCAAAGTAATGTTAAGGTATTCTGGGGTTGATTCTGTGAATTTTAGGATAGTGCCTTGTGCAGTAAACTAATATATATATACACTGATCAGCCAAAACATTATGACCACTGACAGGCGAAGTGAATAACATTGATTATCTTGTTACAATGGCACCTGTCAAGGGATGGGATATATTAGGCAGCAAGGAAGGGTCTCGACCTGAAACTTCACACATTCCTTCTCTCCTGAGATGCTGCCTGACCTGCTGAGTTACTCCAGCATTTTGTGAATAAATACCTGCGATTTGTACCTGCATCTGCAGTTATTTTCTTACACAGTCAGTTCTTGAAATTGATGTGTTGGATGCAATAGACAATAGACAATAGGTGCAGGAGGAGGCCATTCGGCCCTTCGAGCCAGCACCACCATTCAATGTGATCATGGCTGATCATTCTCAATCACTACCCCGTTCCTGCCTTCTCCCCATACCCCCTGACTCCGCTATCCTTAAGAGCTCTATCCAGCTCTCTCTTGAATGCAGGAGAAATGGGCAGGAGCGATTTTGACAAGGTCCAAATTGTTATGGCCAGACGATTGGGTCAGAGCATCTCTGAAACAGTAAGGCTTGTGGGGTGCTCCCAGTCAGCAGTGGTGAGTACCTACCGACAGTGGTCCGAGGAGGGACAAACCATGAACCGGCAACAAGGTGTTGGGTGCCCAAGGCTCATCGATGTGCGAGGGCAACGAAGGCTATCCCGTCTGGTCCGAACCGACAGAAGGTCTACTGTGGCACAAATCACAGAAAATTTTAATGGTGGTCACGGGAGGAATGTGTCACAATACACAGTGCATCGCACCCTGCTGCGTATGGGGCTGCAAACGGAGGACCAACAGCATATTCGGCAGGTGGTCATAATGTTTTGGCTCATCAGGTCATAATATTTTGGCTGATCGGTGTATATGTGTATGTATTTATGTATATATATACACACACACACAAGAGTAGTTCCAGATTTCGAAGCTTTATGAGAACTATATGTTTAAGTTAAAGATGATAATTTCAGATTGGGTCTGAAAGTAGATCCTGAATGACATTGTAAAGCAGAGGATCTGAATCCTGTTCACGCGTTGCTCTCAACACTAATTACATTTCATTTTCAGCCTTGGGTGTGTTCTGGCAGTCTGAGTTTAAATTTTAATTCATACAAAGAAGTTTCTCAATTAGTCTGTCTGTTCACACCACCAACAGACAGATTCCTTCCCTGACAGACTTAGTGTAGTCAGTGAATTTCGTAGTTAGCAGCCGAAGACCATTTGAATTCAGTTATTTTTTGCAGTTAAGGTCAGGAAATAACCTTTGGTAACTCTTGTTTCTTTTTCTAGACCACTGTTATGCTGAATACAACTACAGCGTCTGTTCTGCAGTTCTCCATTGGTGAGTGATAGAAGATGCTTCTTATAAAAGCCCAATTGACATTGAAACTGACACATGAAAGTATTTTGAAATCTGCAGGAGGAAGTAAGAGCCCTAAGCTCAAAAACTTTCATTTTAATTAAAATGAATGTCTAGCTATATATTCTTCCAACGTTGCTCATAAATTAAAATTTATATAAGTAATACTCAAGGAGAAATGTCTTTCAATTAAGCTATTGCATGACTTAACTTACAACTAGGTATTTGTGAAAATACCCCTAGGTTTAAAAAATGGTCAAATGAGCTTTTTCTCAGTTGATAAATGACTTGTTTTAATTTAATGTAGATGACAACATTTTTAATCCGTTTACAACGATCATAAGATTTTTGTGGCTTATTATTTTTCTGTGATTATTAGTAGCAAGTGCGATGGTAGAAATGTTATCTGTGATGGACCTGTTGTATCAGGAATTTAAAAAACTTTTCCTCCACATTACTTTACATGTCACTTTTTAAATTTCAGTCAAGGCAAGAGGTAGAGGGATGATTGGATATAAAGCACAACCCCCTCTTTTTCTAGATTTTGTTAGTGTTGTGTCATTATTGACATTCCTGTAACTCCAGTAAAAACAGATCCACTCATTTTCACATTTGCCTGGTTTTCAGGAGCTAAGTCCTTGTGTCCATCAGACAAGGTCAGCCACCTCGAGTTAAAACATTCTGTCAATGTATAAGGATTTCTGATTAAATGTACTGGAGCAAAATCCACATTCCAGAAAATCAATAACCACAAATCTGGTGGAAAGGGAACAGAAACCTGATGGCATTCATGATCAATCTATGATGAAAGGATTACACTTGAGGATAGAGGGATTATCTGCATAATAGGGCTTTCTCCATCGCTGCTCCCACCCTATGGAACTCACTACCCCAAACCGTTAGAGACTCCCCCACACTCACCACATTCAAAACATCGCTGAAGTCTCACCTGTTCAGTACTGCCTTCAACCACTGAAGGTCACCTCACCTACTGTCTCCTTTCTCTGTTCATTTATTTATTTACTTATTTATCTATTTATTAATTTCCCTATGTTCTCAAAATCTCTGTAAAGCGTCTTTGAGTATATGAAAAGCGCTATATAAATAAAATGTATTATTATTATTATTATTATAATTTCTCCACCTTTACCCCATTGACAGGAGCAACATAAACTGCCTGGCATGTTGGGCACAAAATTCCACCTCTCTTCAAGGGTGAAGGGGTTGGGATCCAACTTCAACACATGAGGAGAAAAAAGAAAGCTGGCATTTCAAATTTAAAAAACAAAAAACCCAATTATAATTATTTCCTCTTCATGCCCATTCCCAATTTACATTTTCCCACTGTTTGTTCTTATGGGTCTCCTTAGAATGATACATTTCTGGCTGAGGGAGCAAACTCTGCAGCTGCAGCCTGCTAGTAGTGGCTGGAAGAGAGAAGGAGCCTGTGGAATTGATGCCTGATCCCACCCAGGGTAGAGCAGCAGGTCAAGTCATTGGGTCCAGAGAGAATGAGCAGGAGTTCACTGGCCCTGCCAGGCAGACCTTCAGTTGAACATTGTGGAAATGTTGTCTCATTAGATTTCTGCCTTTTCCCAAAGCTGGAAGCTGTTGGTAAATTTTAGGGGCATCATCAATTATCATAATGGGAAGGGACTCTTAATTCTTTCATGTTACTAGACACCATGTTCAAATGTAACATTCCAAATAGTAATTTTTCCTGTAATAATAGTGATAATAATTAAATTAAATTACCTATAATTATGTTTACTTCTTCTGAAGAACAAACAATAAAATAACCAAAAGTCTGTTTACAAATTCTATGGAATTTGGACCTTTTCCCTTCGATGTTTCCAATTTCGAACGAGCTATAATTTTACATACAATTATTTGAAATGTTCCTTGTGGCTCCTCTTGTAAAAGGTTAATGAAATTCAATATACAGAATCAATTTAATAATATAGTTAACCTTTTGATTACCATTTTCTTAAATACAGATTTCAACTCTTGCCCATTTTATTTAGTGTTTGCTTCCTTCAGTGAGGGAAAGTGATTGGCGATCCCTAAGACATGCCAAATCATGGGAAAAGCTTACATTTATATTTCTGTCAAGTGTGTGGCTCCAGCTCTCGAACAAATCACCAAATATATTTTAATCCTGTCTCTGGCAAACTGTTAACTCATATTTTTCTTTGATTTACAATTTCACAATTTATTACTCAGCACTATCATCTTGACAATGACCAATGTTTGTTCTGTTATTTATTGTACTTTTGGTCCAGAGTGTTGTCAAGTGATTTGCTTCACCTTCAACCCGCTACCAAAATCTATGTGGGAGTGGTTGAGGAGATATAAGTACCAATTCTTTGGGGATTTAATACTGACATTTCTCATAGGTCCTGAAATCCAAAAATCATGAATATGATTGTTACTTGTTCCCTTGTTTAATCAAATCCTCATCGAGTTGGTGTGTTTTATGCAACTGTGTAAACGGAGCACTGTTCCATTTGAATTTCAGCCCTGATCATAACATGTTGTTCCTGTAAACGTACATCATTGCTTCAAATACCAGGTACTTGTGAATTGCAGCAATGGGCCCATGTTCAAGTAGCTGAGAAAGCAGAAATTGAGCAAATTGCTCGACAATCTGCTGATAGCACTGAGAATAATTGTTACAAAATGCCACTCAGAAAGTGCTTGTTTTTTTTCAATATTGTCATTGGATTTTCAACTTTGCTTTATGCTTTGAGAAATATTTATAGAAAATCACAACACTGCCAAAATGTTTGATCTTTCATTTGGGGAAACGCAAAGCTGATTTATCAAAGGAGTTTCTTTGTAAAGTAAAAAGTTCTGACCACCACTTGTCTACAATGTAAAATTGGTTAATTCATGCAAAAATCAGGTCCTGTCAAAAAATGGTGATGAATTTGTGTTCAATTATAGCTTCAGGCCTCCATCATCTAATATTAATAGGAACTAGACCAAGTGGACCTGTTGGGCCCAAACCCCTCCTGCATTGGTGCAGCACCCTCTCCTCCCTCCCCCTCCCCCTCCCTTCTCCTCCCCCCTCCCCTTCTCATTCCCTCCCTCTCCCCTCCCCCTCCTCCTCCCCTCCCCCTCCTTCCCCCCATCCCCTCCCCCAACCCCCCTCCATCCCTTCCCCTCCCTCCTCCCCCTCAACCGCCTAAACCTCCCTCCCCTCCCTCCACCCCCTCCCTCCTTCCCTAGGAGATAGATTTAAACTTTAAAATGTGAATAACTAAAAATATAACACCGATTTCAATGAAACTTCGGTGAGTAAGGTGGGCCTAAAATTGCCGCGCTATTGTGTACCGTTTTGGCTGTAGTTCAGGAACAAACAAACAAACAAGTTTTAGTATATAGATTACACTCAGTCAATATATATGTAGCAGGGAGCAATAATTCCGGCTCCATGAAAGCACCAAACAAAATTTCCTTTGCCAGTGTGCATTTTTGATATCAGAGTCTGATGAACTTTAAGAACAAGTACCAATCACATATTGTCGAGACAAGAGTCAAGAGAGTTTAGTCGTCATATGAACCAACAACGGAACAATTAAATTATTTCCCGCTTCAGCGTAATACCATAACACCTCCACAATTTTGTTAATTTCCAGTTCTATGGTCCCAACTGACTCACCTTTGCCATGGATGTCAGGTCTCAATACACCTCAGTTCCCAATCAGTAAGGATTGTAGCAGATTCCAGCATCTGCAGTCCATTTTAACTACACAGTTCTGGGCTTGAGTTTGAAGAAATACAGCTGACATGGATAATAAAAATACCCAAAAAAGTGATTTTGAGGGATCAAGACCGAACTACAGAGAAGTATAACAGCCTGAATATTGGTTTGTGTCTTTGGTCCATTCTGGTTTGACAATTCCAGAATTTTCCAGCTGGCTTACCAATGGAAGTTTAGAAATCAAAATGTATTGTTAAAGTTGTACACGCTGAGGCCACACCTGGAGTCCTGTACACAGTTTATTTTCTTTTATTTATAAAAGGATATACGAGCCTTGGAGGAACAATGTGGGAAATACCCAGCAGCTCAGGCAGCACCAGTGGAAAGAGAAATGGAATTAACATTTCCAGTTGATGTTCACTTAAATGCATGTAAGGATCTCAAGGAAAAAAATAAATAAATAAATTTGGAACAGCAAAGATTTACAGGAAATGGATTGTAGCATTGGACTCAATCTTTTGTAATGAGCAGATTAGAAGGTAGCTTTTAGGTCATGATCTGCAGAATTTTTGTTAGCTCTCCATTGAACAGTAGAGCAAAGCAGTGAACAAAGCAAGTGCAAAGACACCTTTCAATTCTTCAGTCAATACTTTGGGTTAATTTGTGTTTGAAAGCTGCTATTATTCGTAGTACAACATATTTGTGCATCTGTGGAGAACAACATAACAAAATGTGTTTGATGGTGTGAACCAGGTTTTAAATTAGAGACAGCAGGTGAAACATGTTTATGGTTTTTGTGAAATGAAAATCAATTTTCTATCCCGACTCCTGTGCTTATTACTCTTCAAAGAAGTATCAAAGTGACATATGTATCTGAGTTCTTAAAATGGCAATCGTAGCAGGAGAACCTACTTGCATTACCAGCTCCTAATACATCTTCAGATTTATTCAGCCATGCCTCTGGAGAATGTGACAGATGATTTTCTAGGATTGTGATTTATCATCAATATATCTCATATGTCATGAATGATTCAGTATTTACATTTAACCACAAATCAGTCAATAATTTCATCATAAATCAGAAGCGCAAACGCCTAAAGATTAACAGAGGGGCAGCAGAAGGTCACTGCTGTGCCTGCTGATGCCGACAAGTGATCTTTTCCTAATGCTATTTTCTCTTCCCTTTGATCTGGCTTGCAGGCTCTGGTACATGTCGCTACAGTTACACCGATCCCAGTATTGCTGTCCTCTACTCCAAGAACTCTTCGGCCGATTGGATTGTTTTGGAAAGGATCAGGTTTGTACAAAAGACAGCTAATGGTTAGAAAGAATAACAGACTCTTCAATCAGCAGGAAAGGATTGATGGTGATTGCGAAGGATCTCCTTCTGATATGATCCAATTTGGGGAAACCTGTTATAAGCAGAAATGATTCTTAATTTAGATAACCTTTTTTAATGAAATTGCTTTACATGTTTTCCTTCCTCTCATGTGATGACTTAATATTTACTCAATTGAACCTTTTTTATTAACAGCACAATCGCCAGGCTGAATTCGTTGCCACTTTGGAATGTACATTGGCACTTTCTGGCTTAACTTTCTGGGTCATTTCTCCTCAATTTGTTTAGTATTTAGGATCTTCCATCACAATGCATACACAGGTGGCCTGCACCCGTACTTCAGTGTTGCCATTGAAGCAGCTGCTGAAAAATCTGTGAGATGAACTTGCGTATTTTCTCTTGCTCCCCCTGGGTGTGGGGTCACCTTGCTCAAGTGCTGGCAGGTGCAACTTAACACAAAGAATTATAAGGCCATTAGTATCCACAAATACACTCTCCCATGGGTCAGCCTACATTGATGATATTTTGCTGAACCCTATGAAATGATCCACTACTAGAATTTTTTTTGTTTCATTTTGTTTTCATTGCCTAGTTCTTCTGCAACCTTTAAGCCATGGGGTGAATCCAGCTGGTTTTGGCTCTGGCTGCTGGTCCTAAAGGGACATTCAGCTGTTCCCAGGCAGTTATTTCCCCAGCATCTGCAGACTGTGTCTGTCACTCCATTGCATATCTGGATTACTGTGGCAGAACCTGAACAATGAGTCCATCCTTGTAATCCAGTATCAATCAATCTGGCAGAAGGTCAAATTCCCATTGCTTTAAATTGGTAATCTCAACTTGAAGTTCAGGAAAGCAAGCTTACAGGTGCAGTTAAATAATTATAAAGGCGAATGGTACATTGGCCTTAAGCACATGAGATGTTGAATATAAGGACAAATGTGTCTAGGTACAATCACTTCAGGCCTTGGTGAGGCAAGAGTATTTTGTGCAGTTTTTGTCTACTTAAAAATTTACTTGCTCGTGCGGCAGTGCAACAGAAGTTCACTACACTGTTTCCTAAGACAGTATGACTTGTCTATGATGAAAAATTGAATCAACTGGGCCTCCAGTCACTAGAGTTTAGAAGAATGAGTGGACGTGGAGAGGAAGATTCCCCTGGCAGAGACGACAAGCGAGAGCTTGGGTTATGATCTTGGGTTATGATGTAGAACATTGAGAAATGAGAGGAGGAGTAATTTCTTCACACAGATGGTGGTAATCTGTGGAATTTTCCTTGTTAGAAAGCAATAGAAGAAGCCTGGTAGATCTCAAACACACAAAAAGACATGAAGGGGAATGGGGAGAGAATGGGAATATCATACTGAGAGAGTCTGGTGAACTTCGGTTGCACTCCCTCGATAGCAAGTTCAGTGGTTTCCCAGCATGGGACTGATGATTTTCAAAGTCATCAGAGCTGTGCGGTACTTTGCTGATCAACTCTGAGCAGGCTTTTGAGAAACTCCTTACCAGGTAGCATAGCCATTGTGCTGTTCTGAGGAAATTCTGGGCTGATATGCAATGACAGGATAGCTGCAACGTAAAATATAGGAAGAAAATGTAAACAGAGAAATGATCTATGCGTTTAATCTTTACAGGGCTCCGTCCAACACTGACACCATTATCCACATTGTCTACCTTCCTCAAGATGCCAAAGGAGAAAATATCAGATTTAAATGGGCACAGGATTATCTCCATGCAAGTCACGTATATGAGGCCTGCTGGGCCCTGGATAACATCCTGATCATCAATGCTGCCCACAAGCAGTCACTCCTGGAAGATAACCTGGATCCAGTCGACACGGGCAACTGGCTTTTCTTCCCTGGAGCTACAGTGAAGGTTTGCTCTGATTAATCCCCTTATCTTGGTCATTTGTTGCATCTTTGTCTCTTTCTTTCTGTAATTACTTAATTTTAATTTGATAAGCTTCACATCTCTGTGGAGAACTCGTATCCTATGATTAATCAATTAAAATATGGATGTCATTAAAATATGTGTCTGAAGGTAAGGGACATTAATCTAAACCTGCTTGCAAATTACATTTAGTACATTTTTATTTGGAGTTTGTATGGTAATAGTGTGTTAGTCCGTCTGGCTCTCAAATATGCCCTTCTGTCCGCTTCCGTTGAATTACATCTTAATTTCAGGAATGAAGGTGTTGAGGGCAGATTCCTTTCCATCTGTCACCAGCCATTTGCAATCTGCCATTGCCCAAACCCAATGCATGCAAGCCAACTGCAGTAATCCTAGCAATGTGTGAGGGCCAGCTGTCTGGAAATATCATCACAACAGTGAAGCCTTGGGGAGGGAGTCAAGAATTTATATTGTTATTAGTCTTTGACGTGCATCTAACCATGAGATAATAAAAGTGACTGAAAACATTCCTGGGACATGAAGGTGAGGACATTTAGATTTGCCTCTGGTGGGACAACCTTGAAAAGGAAATTGATTTAGTTGATCTGAACAGTCTGCTTGTTTTGGAAACAAGCCTTGTATTTCCTGATCCTAGTTTATTTTAATTATTTTCTATCGAAAATATTGGCATTTTTCTCGTGCTGTGGGAGATACTGTAAAATAAGCATATACTTCCTCTAGTGCTCTGGGGTACAGACAATGAATTGGAGTGTTTGACTAAGTGAATACTGAGAAGCTGAAGCTGTTTTCCCAGACAGAGATCCAGAACTATGCTCATTGTCTAAGGATAACAAATTTACATTCACACCAAGCCAATTAACCTACAAATCTGTATGTCATCGAAGATCTTGGAGAAAACCCGCGCAGGTCATGGGGAGAACATATAAACTCCATAAAGACAAGCACCTTACAGTCAGGATCACCATACAGACAAACAGACAAGCACCTGCAGTCAGGATCAAACCCAGGTCTCTGGTGCTGTGAGGCAGTAGCCCGACCGCAATGCCACCTTCCAGGCTTTTATTATTGCCAACAGTGGTAGCCCTATTAAATTATTTTTGAGACCAAAGTAACAGTTCATTTTAATATTATTATGTTCTATCTACATATGCATCAAAATAGAATTAAAAAACATCTCTTTGAATGCAGATGTTTACTTTTTATTTTCAAAAATGAGAGAGTTGTAAATCTGTGGCATTCTCTGCCTCAGAAGGCAGTGGAGGCCGATTCTCTGGATGCTTTCAAGAGAGAGTTAGATAGAGCTCTTAATGATAGCAGAGTCAGGGGTATGGGGAGAGGGCAGGAACGGGGTACTGATTGTGAATGATCAGCCATGATCACATTGAATGGCGGTGCTGGCTCGAAGGGCCGAATGGCCTACTCCTGCACCCAGTGTCTATTGTCTATTGACTTCCAGATGTAAGGACTTTCACAGAAGATATCTCCAACTTCATAGGTGGATTCATGTGCATTCATTGTCTTTGCATTTGTCCAGCCTGGGATCTATTCAATACAAAATTGTATAAACTGAAGAAGTCATCTTGCTCAAAACCCTACGACTATGTCCCGGATCTTTTGTGTGTAAAGTACTTTCTACGCCTTTAGTCCTGAACTTGTAGGTGAAGCATCACTGAGCAGTAGTATGCAACCATTTTTAAAACTACAGGGTCCAGAACTTATAATTTCACATGAAAATGTGCAACACTGGGGGATACCTTTGGTGCATCACATCTGTGCTGTTGGTTCCCTCTCATCTTTTTCCCTTTTGTAAATTATATGTAACGCTGCCACCACTGGCTGCAGATAAAGGGGTAGGGGGGGGAGGGGGGTAGGGGGAGGGGGGTGGGGGGGTAGGGGGAGGGAGGGGGGGAGGGGGGTAGGGGGGTAGGGGGAGGGAGGGGGGGAGGGGGGTAGGGGGGTAGGGGGAGGGAGGGGGGGGAGGGGGGTAGGGGGGTAGGGGGAGGGAGGGGGGTAGGGGGAGGGAGGGGGGGTAGGGGGAGGGAGGGGAGGGAGGGGGGGTAGGGGGAGGGGGGTAGGGGAGGGAGGGAGGGGAGGGAGGGGGGGGGTAGGGGGAGGGAGGGGGGTAGGGGGAGGGAGGGGAGGGAGGGGGGGTAGGGGGAGGGGGAGGGGGAGGGAGGGGGTAGGGGGAGGGAGGGGGTAGGGGGAGGGAGGGGGGGAGGGGGGGAGGGGGGGGGAGGGGGAGGGGGAGGGAGGGGGGGAGGGGGGTAGGGGGGTAGGGGGAGGGAGGGGGGGAGGGGGGTAGGGGGGTAGGGGGAGGGAGGGGGGGAGGGGGGTAGGGGGGTAGGGGGAGGGAGGGGGGTAGGGGGAGGGAGGGGGGGGGTAGGGGGAGGGAGGGGAGGGAGGGGGGGTAGGGGGAGGGGGGGTAGGGGAGGGAGGGGTAGGGAGGGGGGGGTAGGGGGAGGGAGGGGGGGTAGGGGGAGGGAGGGGAGGGAGGGGGGGTAGAGGGGGAGGGAGGGGGGGGAGGGGGAGGGAGGGGGGGGGAGGGGGAGGGAGGGGGGTAGGGGGAGGGAGGGGGTAGGGGGAGGGAGGGGGGGAGGGGGGGAGGGGGGGAGGGGGAGGGGGGGGGGTAGAGGGGGAGGGAGGGGGGGGGAGGGGGGGGAGGGGGGGGAGGGGGGGTGGGGGGGGAGGGGGGGGGAGGGAGGGGGGGGAGGGAGAGGGGGAGGGAGGGGGGTAGGGGGGGGGGTAGGGGGGGAGGGAGGGTAGGGGGAGGGAGGGGGGGTAGGGGGAGGGAGGGGGACCTCCCCTTTTCCCAGTAAAGGGGGAGGGGGGGAGGGGGGGAGGGGGGGAGGGGGGAGGGGGGGAGGGGGAGGGGGAGGGGGAGGGGAGGGGAGGGGGGGGGGGGAGGGGGGAGGGGAGGGGGAGGGGGAGGGGGGGGGATTGGGGATGGAGGTTGGAAGGAGGGGGGAGGAAGGGGTTGAGTGGGGAAGGGGGTCCTCCCCTTTTCCCAGTACCCCTCTTTCCCCCACCATCAAGCCCCCTCTGCAACGACCCCTGTTGTCCCTCTCCCAGTCCCCATTCTCAGACCCCCCCATTCTCTCTCTCCCCCAGACACACTCTAAATGCTTTTTTCGAAAGACCTTCCTCGGTGGCCCACGAGCATAGGGGCCCCATGCTGTTCTGTGTATGTTAAGTGACTCGCAATAACAATAAACGCTACTTTAAAACAATTAGTGCTTTTCTTGCAACATTCCCGGTGACTAAGTGCTTCTCACGGCGATATGTAAGTGCTCTTCCCGATATGTAAGTGCTCTTCGCAACAATGTCACACAAGCTGAAGACCTTGAAAAAAAAGGCCAGAAATAAAAAAATGTAAATTTAAAACCTCTGTAAAGAGTAAACACCCAATAGCAGCTGCTTGTCCATTGTGACGTCACACGCTGAATACCGCGGGGGGGGGGGGGAGGGGGGTCAGCTCGAGCTCATCTCACAGGGGCATTGTGACATCACAAGCTGAAGACCAATAAATCAGTTTAAAAATGAGATGTCTAAACTTTAAAACCTCTATAATTTAAAATATATACGACCAAATTAAATGAAAATATCACGGCCGGTTTTCCGGGAGATTGGCGATTCAGTCGGTACAAAAACCGTGGCGCGACGGATTACCGTTTTGCCGAAATCACTGATAGGTACAAACTAAAAACATGAAACATATATATAATAGTTTTAATAGTATACTAGAACAAGTGTGCCCGTTCAAAGCGGGCCCGTTGGGCCCGTCCCCACTCCCCCCATTCTCTCCTCCCCCAGCCCCACTCTTACCCGTTTGTTGATGACAGATGTTGCGGTATTTGTGGAGGGGGAGAGAGTGAGGGGGGAGGGGGGGGGATAGCGGGGAGATGTTCTCCCGGGTGTGGGAGAGAGGAGAGAAGCAAGCGGAGAGAGTAGAGTTTATCCGGTGATCGCGTGCTTGCGCCGCTAACGGCGTCCATTGTTTTGGTGCGAGTGAGGAGATTCCGCGCATGCGTGTTGAGTACTGAGTGAGGAGATTCCGCGCATGCGTACTGAGCACTGCCGGACCGCAGCGCCCCCCTTCTGTCAAAACTTCGATAAATCAGGGGGGGCAGCACCTTTAGACCTCTGTAACTTAAAAAATATGCGTCCGAATTAAATAAAAATATCATTTTCCAGCAGCGAACCGCATTCTGATTAATGCGGTTCAAACATCGTGGCGCTACGGTTCACCGTTTTGCCGGAATTGCCTTCAGCCGACATCAGTGGAATATATATACAAACAACGCTACAAGATCTGAGTTTTAATAGTATATAGATAGATTACGGAACTAATTGTTAATTTAGTGTTGCAATTGTTCATTGCTAATTTCTTGTTTAGTAACAGCCTTCCCATTTCGGAACTCAAACTAATTAATAATTGCTAACTTTAAGACTGTCACCTAAGAACTATTTCACATGGTAAATCATTGCAACTTGGTTGCCCATATTTGTATCTTCAGTTGGGATTTGACTCTCGATGAACAGATGTTTTCCTGTCTTCCAGTTCTGAATCAATTATATATCACAAGAAGGCACATGAGAAACGGAATAAACTACAATTCCATTTACCTTTTGGCCTTTGTGGTTTACTCCAAGTGATGCCAGCTTCTTAACTCCTTCTGTGACTTTGAAATCTGTCAGCATGCATCATTCCAGTAAATCTCATCTGTAGACTGTACCTCCATGCCTTGAATCTTTCCTGGTGTGATCCTGAGAGTTGAGACCCAACCAGAGATATAGAAAGGCATGCATACAATACAACGGTTTTACCTTTGGTAGCAAGAGGAAGATTCATTTTGTTCTCAGGCCTCTCAGGAAAAAAAAGTTGTCCTTTGAGTATTGCTGGGAATGAACCTTCCTGGCTTTTATTATTGCCAACTGTGGTAGGGAGGCCCAGTCCAGTTGAGTTTAAGTGATATTACTTGTGGAGCCAATCTGGGAACAGTTGCCATGACCCCCTGTGACTGCAATAGCCACACATTTGCCTTGATGGTGGGTTGATAGCGGTTGTCCTCAGCACACCAAGCTGAAGGAGACCAGACTTTGGGTTTGTTGCTCCCACTCCTACTGAACACTTTTACCTGTAACTCTTCAAGAAGGTTTAACCCAGGTGCTTTATACTTTTTTGGCAGAAAAAAGGGATACGTTGGAATCCTGTGAACATGTAGCTTTATACATACGCACTCGCGCACACATGCAATAATTAACTGAGGCTCTAACTATCTGCCTGAGAACCAAGTTACAATCTGCCATGTTTAAAGCTGGTTACAAGCATCTTCAGTGAGCTCCCAGAGTTGGTTGCTCTTCACAAAATTGTTCTCCTGCCCCAGGTGGTGCTGGTGCCATCTTCGCTCTCTTGTCGGAGCCCACTGAGTGTAGTTCTCACTTGCATCCCTGTCTGCTGTCAAGGCCTCTCATTGCTGACTATCAGGGTGGGATTATTGGTGCCTAGTTTGCTGATGGGGTTAGTTACACCCTTGCTGTGGCCTTCCAGAAACTTCTCTTGGCTTGTTCAATTGGACAACAAGGTGGAAGAGCCACTGTTCTTCACTTTAATGGATAGTAAGTTTGGGGGAAGCAAGGAAAGCAAACCTCCAAGTAGGAGAGAGGCAGGAAACTGAGGCTCCACTGAGTCGGCTTCCCTGTTGTTTATCTTTCCCTGGACTAAACCTTATGTTAAATATTCAATCACTGAATCAATGGACCTGTATCTGGTCAGGAACACTTCTTGTCATAGTCTCAGTGACCTGAAAGCTCAGATCAAATGTCTGGCTCAGCTGATGTTGTGGATTTGGACCTTCCGCTTGGCTATCGGTCAGCTTGATCAACCATTCCTTGAATCCCAGCTTCCCTGTTGTGGGGTGTAGCTTGGCCGCAAGTTCTCTTCAGCCTGGTAGCCTGAGACCAGGAAAGCTGCTGCCCCAAAATGGCGGGTGGCTCCTTGTGATGCTCGTAGGCAGCCGACTGCGACTCACTGCTCACTCGCTGCCCCAGATGTAAGAATTGACTCCACTATGCCTGATTTGTGAGCCGTGAGGTTGAGAAATTGGATCATTTCCAGGATATGGGTTTGAAACTGATCTGGGAATAAAAGTAAAAATTCAGATGTAGTTAATTAGGTTTGTTCGCGGTTCAGAAGAACTCTAGAGATTTGAAGCTTTACTTCACGTAACTTAACACGTTTATCAACCCCATGAGACAGGAAACCTCTTATTAAAAAAGACGTCTGAATAATTGCCACATTGTATTTATTCTTGATGTTATTTCAAGTATGAAACAGCGGATATCAGCTTTAGGATTGTGATATATCAGGAATAAAGCTTCATGGAGGAAAGATTACATTTTACCAACATAGCTTTATAATATTGATATCAGTATTAAAATGTTGCTGCCTACTTTACCTACTTAATCCTGTAAAAGTAATCTTCAACCTTATACTTGATTTGTTGTAATCAACAGACAATTGGAATAGTGAAGAACAAGCAGAATGTTTGACCATTTCTATATCCCCCTCCCCCCCCCTCCCGAGTACAATTCACTTTTCGATTGGTATTTAAAAACAGTTTTAGGAAAATCTTACTTGAAAATTGTGGTTGATGGAGAGGAAGTTGTTAATTGGAGAATGAATGTACCAGGTTCTTAGTTTTGAACTTCACAACCAGTCAAAAGGCATCTTTTGTAGCCTCAGAAAATGAGTTGAGTAGATGGGAACAGCAAGTGGCCTGGACAATAAGGGGGGATTGGGTTGGTGTCAGTATGAAAACTCAGATTGAAACATCCAGGGCTTAAGCCTTTCTTGGTGAAGCATTTTAATGTGGATTAAATATTTTCTTCACTTCACTTGTCATGGGATATGCCAAGTCCAACCTCTAATTCCTACCATTTAATCACAAACCTTTGGGTCTGTTTATTCCATCAGTTGTTTCAGCTCTTGGATCAACACAATCTATAAGATTGAGGTCATGGGTCAGATCATCAGCACAGACCAATTCTTGTGTCTGTCAATACTGTGGTTTCTCAATTCTGCAAGGTGGCGCAGCGGTAGAGTTGCTGCCTTACAGCGCTGAAGCACCAGAGATGCGGGTTCGATCCTGACGACAGGTGCTTGGCTGTAAGGAGTTTGTATGTTCTCCCCGTGACCACGTGGGTTTTCTCCAAGATCTTAGGTTTCCTCCCATGGTCCAAAGACGTTCAAGTGTGTAGGTTAATAGGCTTGGTATAAATGTAAATTGACAGGAGTATGTGTAGGCTAGTGTTAATGTGCAGGGATCGCCGGTCGGCACAGACTCTTTGGGCCGAAGGGCCTGTTTCCCCGCTGTATCTCTTACACTAAAAAAAACTAAAATCATCCCTGAATCTCCCACAGTGATTCCAGCACCAACTGACGTAAGCATTTGAATTAAAGTGGAAATTGTCATTTGACAACCACAAAGTTATCCTGTCATTTTACTTTTACAAGTATAATAATGCAAAAATTGCAAATGTTGCACACGACAAAAGTCAGTGTGGATTTGTGCCAAGGCTTGATGAATTGCTGAAAACTTAAATCATATATTCCCTTTATTGACATTTTAAATGTAGTTTACCACATTCCCAAGTAAAAATGGTCTGTTGGAATTCATCTCACCCCTTACATGTTCTTTAAAATCCTTTGATGGAAATGATCTTTTATTCATATATCTGTGGGAAAGATTGAAAGGAGCCTTTCCACAGGTGAAAGCAATCAATCACTCTATTATATCTGCTCTCCCATAGTAACTGGATCAACACTGTGGGGTTTGCAGGTCCAAGTCGCTGCAGGCCGGTCGCTGCTGCAGGGTTTCATGCACAAGATTGAGAGGGGTCTTCCAGGCTCACCATAACACTGTAATCAGTACAGATTAGTTTGACCTGCTATTTTGTTTCATTTTGAAGCATGAATGACAATGAGTACAAGAGTTAGAATGTTATGTTGCAACTGTACAAAATGTTAATGAGCCACACTTGGAGTATTGCGTGCAGTTCCAGTTGCCGAGCAATAGGATGGATGCCATTAAGCTGGAAATGGTGCAGGGAAGATTTATAATAATGTTACTGGAGGGTTAGGTTATAAGAAGAGAGTGGATAAACTGGGGCATTTTTCCCTGGAGTGTAAGAGGCTGAGGGTGTGACTTTATAGATGTAATAAAGTTATGTGGAGCATAGATAAGGTCACAATCCTTTGCCCAGGGGAGAGGAGTCCTAAACTAGAGCACATAAATTTAAGGTGAAAGGGGAAAGATTTAAAGGGGTCCTGCAAGGCAACGTTTTCCCTCACAGGATGGTGGATATGTGGAATAAACTGCCAGAGGAAGTGGTCGAGCCAGATACAATTATAACATATAAGAACATTTTGACAGCTACATGGATGGGAATGGTATGGAGGGATATGGCTAAACACACACAATAGGGATCGGCAAAGAGTAAAGTCAAGAGAATCAAGATTACCATATGTACCAGGAACAGAACAATGAAATTCTTACATGCTGCAGCTTCACATGTCCATAAATATAATAACACAAGAAATAAATACATAGTAATCAATAATACAATAAATTATCTGTAATACTAGGTAACAAAAGCATAATAGTGGAAAAAGAAGTAGGTAGTACAATCAAATCAAAGCTCATAGTAGATGGTTGCTGAAGTCTAGTTGTTTTAGCATTGTGCAGTGTGGTAAAAGCCTGATGGTTGATGTGAAAAAGCTGTTCTTGAACCTGTAGATAACTATGCTCAGGCTCCTGCACCTTCTTCCCAGCACAGACAGATGAGAGGGTGGCCAGGGTGGCTAGGCCTTTGGTGATATTAGCTGCTTATTTGAGACAGTGTTTCTTGTAGATCCCTTTGATGGTGAGGAGGTCAATATATGTGAAGGACCGGGCAGTATTCACCACTTTCTGCAGCCTCCTTCCTTCCTGGGTGTTTGTGTGATGCAACCAGTCAGTGTGCTATCTATCATACACCTGTAGATGTTCAATAGATTATTATTGATTTTATATCATTGTGTTTTTATACCACTACAACCTAAAATTACCCGTTTAACATACTTTAACTCTAAGACTCCATTAAGTAAATACATTTTGTAAATGAAAATATAATTGCCTTCAGATTCCTTGGCAGCTGCACGCACACTGTGCTTGCTGTTAGCTGCCCCCACATAACAACAATGATTTTACACTGAATACTTATAATGATTTTACACTCGAAAATGTACTTGACCAAAACTTACCTGGGTATATTTTCTTTTGGCTACTCATATTAACTACAAAGTTAGTGCAAATGGAAAAATGAAATCTGTTTTACATTTATATTTGCGACTGGTAATATTTCCCACAGTAATAGTTCCCACAGTTCACTTCATAATATCTTCCGTTTCTCCTAGTTAGTTTCATGTTTTGTTCAATGGATTAAGATTAATTACTATTTGTTTACAAGGCTCAACGCACTGGATGATCAAACAAGTAAAAAAAAATAGGAGTTGGATTTGTCCCATACTGATCATTAAAGTTTTAACCATTGGACAATGTTTCTGAGGACGGGGGGAAAATGAAACATAAATCAAACTATTTGGCTGATATTTCTCAACCATTAAAAATCAATCAATCAAAACATATTTATATACTCAATGTATTCTTAAGAAAATGACCCACTCATATTGCTGAATACATTTTGTAAAGCCTTTTAAAATGGCTGCTTTAATCCCCTGCTACTTCGCCATTTGATCCTAAATGTAACATTCCTGGAAGGCGAGAATATGAAAATGTGGAAAACTCCAGGATTTATAATTTGATCAATACCCTCTATCAACAGCTCTAGCTATCCTCAGACAAGCCTCCCCTTGTTTGCTCTCTGAAGCTTTTGATTCACATGTGCTGTTTCTGACGCTGGATTATATTATCAGAGCATTCCTTTCCCTTATGTTTTTGTTACTTGACATTTGTATGAACCACATGTTGTGATAGATTATCACCACAGAGTAACTTTGTCACAATAAGATTTTCAAACAGTCGAAGAGATGAAGAGCCAAGCTTGGAGATGCAGCAGTGCACCACAGGATAGAAGTGTTTTAAAAAAATAAATGATTCTGCATTATAAATGTTTTAGAGGAGGATGTTGAATTATTATTGCAAGTAATTACAGAAAAATATGGTACGAGGGAAAGTAACTGAAACTCATAGGAATGTCACTGGGATTGTAATAGAGACGAAGAGGAATTTCTACAGCCAGAGGGTGATGAATCTATGGAATTCATTGCCACAGATGGCTGTGGAGGCCGAGACATTGTGTAATTTTAAAGCAGAGATTGATGTATTCTTGATTAGGAAGGGCATCAAAGGTTATGGGGAGAAGGCAGGAGAATGTGTTGAGAGGGAAAAATAGATAAGCCATGATCGAATGGATTAGATGGGCTGAATGGCCTAATTCTACTCCGATCTCTTATGGTAATGTACATTCTTGGCGATTGGAAATCAGAGAAGGTACCACAAACTGTTACTGCATTTTATCCATTTTCACTAATATGCATGTGTGGGAGACTGAAGAGCAGTTAAAATAACTTTTCAACCCAAGATTAATAAACTGGGAAGTACAGGCCTGTTAAACAACCCCCAGTTGTGCCCAACCTGCTAGAAGCCAATAATTTCAGATTGAACATTTAGAAATTAAAATTTATTGGACAGCATCATGTTTTTACCAATTTAACTATTTTAAAAATCAGAATCTAATTAATAATGAAACTAAAAGGTGCAATTAATGAAGCATATAGATTGATCGGCTGGCATCGAGGTGAGAACAGGGAGGAAATGGAGGGCAGAGAAAGCAGTGGAGGTGGCAGAGTCACGCCTATGACAAAAGGCATTGGTGGGAGTCATAGCAACTGGCAGAGCGGGCTTGGGATACTTCCCTAAGACCCAGGTTGGCAAGGCCCAGGGAAAGGAGAGACACCATCTCATCCAGGAAGAGGTCCACGCGGGTGTGGAGGAAGAGCGTGTGAGCAGGACGGTGGGGCTCAGGCAGCAGGGAGCGTGGACAAGGTGGGAGAGCTTACCGCAGCGCAGGATTACCTGGTCAAACATCATGCAGGCAGATTTCCAGCACGTCCGGTTCCTTGTCCAAGCTGTCTACGATGCCCTACCAAGCCCAGCAAACCTCCATGTCTGGGGCAAGAACGTGACACCTTCCTGCCCACTTTGCACTGGAAGGGGATCATTAGAACATCTCCTCAGCAGCTGTCCAAAGTCCCTTGGCGAAGGTTGCTATCGGTGGCGCCATAACCAGGTGCTTAAGGTGATTGCTGAGAGCATAGCCACTGCCATCATTAGCAGCAAATACCATCATGCCCCAAAGAAATCAATCACTTTTGTCAAAGCTGGAGAGAAGCCTCGACCACAACCAAATACAAGGGCGGGCCTCCTCTACACGGCCACTGACTGGCAGCTGCACGTCGATCTGGGCAAACAGCTGAAATGTCCGCAGCACATCACAGCAACATCACTCCGGCCAGACATGTTCATCACCTCCAAAGTGACAAAACAGCTGATCATTCTGGAGCTGACAGTGCCCTGGGAAGAGCGTATGGAAGAAGCAAATGAGAGGAAACGCGCAGAGTACCAAGAGCTGGTGGAGATGTGCCGGGACAGAGGCTGGAAGACATGCTATGAACCCATAGAGGTGGGCTGTAGAGGCTTTGCAGGACGCTCACTCTGCAAAGTCCTCAACCAATTGGGCATTATGGGGCTGGCAAAGAAGAGGGCCATTCAATCCGCAAGCGAAGCCGCAGAGAAAGCCACTAGATGGCTTTGGATTAAGAGGGCTGATCCGTGGGCAGTTGCTGCTGGGACAAAAGTCGGGGCCTGATCAACCCTGGCTGGGCCGCCTGGGTGAGGGTGTCTGATGTTGTGACCCGAAACACCCAATGACCCCAGGTCACATCACTGAGGATGCGTCCCAGTGCATCCAGAAGATGTATCTTGCACATTTTCAAATGACTTTCACTGAAGTGTCTCATGGAAAGATTCATTACACTAAATCAATTATTGGGTAGAATTGGGAATGTAGCAGCACGGAAAGGTACAGAAAAACAACCGAAAGTTGCTTAGCCAGGAGAAGATTTGAAAATTGTGTTCCAAAGGGTAGATTTCATTGTCTAATCAGATTTATGATTTGAATTTGGATCGCATGAGAAAATCAAAATGTATTGGAGAGGAAAATTCAGAGATTTGGCAAATAATCAAAAGAATGGTAAGAAGCTTCAAGAAGGCATAGTCAAACTTGTGAAATGGATAAACAAATGACCAACACGATTCATTGAGATGTTTGAGATATGAATTTTGGAAAGGAAAATCATTTATCAATACATTTATTGACATGATGCTCAAAGGCTTGGATATCAGAAAGAGCAGGGAGTTAAAAATACTTATTTGTGGGTACAATACTGCAAAGATGTAACATGCGCCAAAGGAATTTCTGGTTTTATAAATAGAGGCTTAAAGTAGAGCACCAAAGAGACCCTAGTAACTTTATATTCGCCAATAGTCAAGACTGTATTTACAATTGCATTCTCATGGGTACACCATTATAAATGAGCTATTGAGCTGTAGATTAATGAGGGTGATAACACAAATTCATAAGGAGAGTGTAAATAGAAAATTGAGATTAATATAATTGTATATATTGTAAAACATTGCAATTATAAAAGCAAAAGATTTTCATTTTATTATTGTTTTTAATAATCTGATTATGAAACGCTTGTGTGAAAACAGATGTATTTAGCACCATGACATTAATCAATAAAGTGGCTCTTGTTTAACTGTGGTTTTGCTTTTTAATTGGATCTAATATTTAAAGCTATAACAAATGAATAATTCAAAACTCTTCCAAATTCTCTTTTTTGTTTTATGAGTTGGTTGTGTTTACAAAAAATGATATAATAAATGTAATGCTGTCTCTCCTCTGTCTCTGTCCGTCCCTCTCTCCACAGCATAGCTGTCAGTCTGATGGTAACGCCATGTATTTCCATGGGACAGAGGGCACTGATTTTAACTTTGTAACAACCAGGGACATTGATCTACAGGCTGAAGGCATTGTAACACAGTGGGTAGAAGAGTTTGAAAGTCAGCCTGCAGGGTAAGTGCTTGTTATTTCTAGTATTCCGAAGATGTGTACTATTATCATGGGGATAAGTGAAATTCAAAAGAGAGCTGCATTAGCTCGGCACATACATATTTAAACTTGCAGCTACCAGCCAAATAAATTTGCGGAGAGAGAGAGTTCAGTGTTTGCAGTGGGATGGAAACCATGCATTTGGAATAACATTTAACTCTTCATACCCTTGCAACTTAAAAGAAAACCAAACATCGCTTTTTTCTCCATTGCCCTGGAAAAATAAATCATCTTCTCCCAGTTCATAACTACAGAGGTTCTGAAAGGTTTCCTGTGCACCTACATGTAAAAAAAAGCACTTGACAGCAGAGGGAATTCAATTCCCTGAACTTATCCTCACTGCTGATGCATGTTCAATTGACAGCTCAGGGATATCCATTTAATGTCTTCCTCAGAGAGTTTAATTTTCTGTTAACCCTTTGTGACTTCACAATGTTTAATATATCAGCTACTTCAAGCTCAATAACAAGCTGAATAGCTCTTGCGAAAGTTCAAGGGGAAAAAAATGTTCCACCTGCTTCTTGTAGCAAAAGTGCAAATGCATTTTGCAGGAATGGATTTAGGATTTTATTGTGGCTGGTGAACCGAGAGGGTTTTTCCATTATTGCTACTTACCATTTTCTTCCACTGCAGAGAACAAATAACGTGTACAAATGGCCTGTGTTCCAAAGTGATCAGACTCTCCCTGGGTTACTCTGCTGACATGTGCTTTGATTTGCTGCAACTTCATTTGCAATTCTCTCCATTTACTTCCTCCACCCAGGCTTGAATATTCTAGCCTTCTGTGCATCCCTTCTTTATCTATTTACTTAATGCATGCCTTCAGCTGCTTCAGCAATATCTTCTGAAACATCGTCCCTTGTTATATTTCTTTTCAATTTTACCAAGCTTGGAGCCCATCTCCCCAGCTTTAATCACACCACGTGGTGGAGCTTACTTTGCATTGTGAAACTCTCCTGGATTTGAGGTTTGCAGCAGAGAATTATGCAGTATTTAACAATAGGTTTGGTAGGTTTTTGGAGGAGAGATGATTTTGATCGAGGGAACAGGAGTTGTATTTGCATTGTCAAGTCAAGTCAAGTCAATTTTATTTGTATAGCACATTTAAAAACAACCCACGTTGACCAAAGTGCTGCACATCTGATTAGGAAAAAAAAAAAGAAACATACAGTGGCAGGCAGCCAAACACAACGGCGCGGCCATCTTGAACAAAATGTTTAACTAAAGCAGAATGGTGTCCCTCGGCCGCGCCGCACCGGGCGATGGAAGGCCCCGCGGCCGAGCCGCACCGGGCGCTGTTCAGTCCCGTGGCCGCGCCGCACCGGGCGATGGAAGGCCCCGCGGCCGAGCCGCGCCGGGCGATGGAAGGCCCCGCGGCCGCACCGGGCGCTGATCAGTCCCGTGGCCGAGCCGCACCGGGCGTTGGAAGGCCCCGCAGAAGAGACCTAAAAAAAAAAGAAAGCTTTCCCCCACCCACACCACACCCCCCCCCCACATACCCCCCCCCCACATATCCCCCCCTCCACATACACAACCAAAACAAAACACCCCACCACCAACACACAAACAAAAAGGACAAAGGACAAACAGACTGCCAGACGTGGTCGGTACCTAAGGTACAGATAATCCATTGTGTGTGGAGATGATCAGCAACAAGAGCCAAGTTGCCTTTCCCTGTACAAAATGACTTTGTAATTCTCCTGTTCCTGCTTGTAAACTCTTCCCCTCTACTAGCTCTTGGCACTACTCAGGATATCTGCAACATTAAAGGTATTATGTTAATACATGTAAATACATGTAGTTATTGCTGTTGAAGCAGCTAGGATTTAAGGAGATTAGAATAATGCCCCCTGCACAGTTAGTGAGCATCCCCTGAGCAAGGTTTCTTCATTGTTTTTTAGCATTTACCTTCACTGTTTGCATATAAATAGTCAGATTCTAGAAGCTTCTCATAAGATTGGTTGGATTCCTGTAAACTTTAAAACAACATAATCATTTTGACAAATGTGTAATGGATTCTTAATTACTTTAATTAATTCTAAATCCATTCATTTTTCAAAACCAGTATTCGCCAATGCCCCAGAAGGATTTGAAAGACATTAAGTAAATACAAACTCTGTCTCTTACATAAATTTGATTGACGATCCCATGGAGTCTGCTTCTTTCTTTCAAATACATCTGTGGTGATTTTTTAATTTTATTTCAGAATGCTGTTTTCTGAATGTATTATTTTATCGGTGCTATGCTAACACTGTAAGTGCCAGAAGTTAATGCCATAATTCAGTCTGAAATTGGTATCTAAGCCATGTCTCTACCTGGGCCTCTCAGATTCCACTCACGTTCTAGTGTTTTAAATAGGTCTTTGAAAAGAAGATCTTTCTGTTTGAACCTGTGGGAATCTACAGCTACACATCCATGTTCTTAGTCTAGACTGATCAGATTTCCAATTAGAGTTTTGTTTCACAGTTGGTCATCGTCTCAATACCTTTTCACCCTAGTATTGTGTCTAAAAATCTCCTCTTAATGCAGGTATGTATTCTGAAAATCAATGTCACTTTGGAGTAAACAATTTTGATATCAGAATTTAGTCACTCAATTGCCTGTTAATAAACTTGCATTCCTTAAGTTATATCTTTTAACCCCCAGCTTCACATTTCATATCTTGTCCTGATGTTATAAGAACTGTGTTTACTTTTGCCTCCTGGGTAATTATTTTTATCAAAGTAATCAGGCGATGCAGAGACAATTTTTTCCCAAAGCTGAGTTTCTGCAATCTATAGCCTTTGAAACAAAAGCATGTTCGCTTCAAATGTTTATAAAGTGGAATGTAAGTTTTATCACAACTGCAATTAAAGTGTGTAGCAGAAACAGACCACGCTGGCCTTTCTCACGTCTTTCCCTCTACAGCTGGGAGACATCAGGAGCTGTCATTGGCACAGAGTGTGGCGAGGTGGAATCAGGCTCCTCTCTTGTCTTCCTCGATGAAGGCAGTCGTGTTGCCTGCACGCCATCTCTGGACACAACCAATGGTGGAAACCTCAGGTTTTACTTCAGCATGGGTGAGTTGTAAACCACAGAGCAGAACACTCGTATCTATTGACTCAAAATGCTAATTTGCCAAGTGTTAAATATTTTAACAGTTTGAGTCTGACCTTGCCTGACATTGTGACTTGGCTACCTTTTGAGAAGATGAAAAGGTTTGTCTGATTGCCCAATTCAAATCACCCATATATAGTATATCAACATCCATTTAAGTTGCACCTTTACATATGTGTATGAAGGGATTCCAGAGCTGGCCTAAAGTATCAGAAATATATACACCGCTGTTGGTTATTGGGCAATGCTCACCACCGTACAACAGAAGGAGTGGCGAACACTCTTCCAAAAAGAATATCCAAGGCAAGTCCTTAAACTTCTTTAAAAAAAGATCATGGTGAACAGTTTTAGTTTTGTTTCATTTCTGAACATCCCTCTTCTCTGGATAAGACATGCATTGGCAAAAGGGCTGAAGGGCCTCTTAACATGCTATATGACTTGATAAGCACAATTTCTTTAGACCATGATCATTTCAATGTGTCTGATAGAATTGCATCAGTTCAGCAGGATTTGGCTTTGACTGAACTTCCAATTCCAACCTGTGTGCTGTCAGACATCCAAACATTTCCTTTCAATAACAAATTCCCATCCTATTGTTGACCTGTTTTCTTTGTAGCTATTATAACATCAAACTGATGGGGCAACTATTTGTAATTATGAAACATGGCAAATTAAAACAAAATCCAGTGATAGAACATTGGCTCATACATAAACTCTAAACATACAGAGTTTGATGACGGCCATAGAAAATAATGCTCCATCTCTCTCCCTCAGGGGCTGGTTCATGCAGTCCTGGAGAATCACATGAAAACGATGTCATACTCTATGCCATTATTGAGGGCAGAAGGGATCATATTTTGGACTTGCTGCCTTTTTCATCTTATAGGGTAAGTAGAATCAGTGCATCTGCTTGAAATGGTCAGCATCAGTCACCAATGTTTTAATATTGCGGTTCTAGAGACTCGTGAGCACTATAAATCTGAGGTTGCACAAAAGAATGAATGCAAAAGAAATGGCACATCCACTCCCTTTATGTGAGTGCAAAAGGCTTGCGGGTGAAGTACAGATTCAACCTCCATCTAATGCTTTGCTAAGTTACCAGACATCTCCACTTGCTCACAGTGGAGTAGCAGCTGGAAGAAATATAATTAAAGAATTTAATGGGATTAAACTAAGATCCAACCATTTGATAAGATCTTATTTGATGAAAATAAACTCAGATAATTAGCTGAGAGAGTCCTTAAACAAACCATGGTTAAACAAATACACAATTTCCTGTCCTTTTGCTTCAAGTCACATTTTGGAAATTATGCAGTCAAAGGTCACAGTTTACTAGTATTTCTCTATTTTTCCCAAGCTGCCTGTTTGAGCTCAGGCATGGAGGAAGGTTTGCCATTTGCTTTGTTGCAACAGTGATCCGCGCAACAATGACCCCATATGTGATATATAGAAATATATATTTCTAACATCACATTTTATCTGCAGCTGAGTGGTACTTGACTGATTTAATTGTGTTTGGAACCATGACAATGTTCACTGCACATGAAACACGTCTTCCCAGGTTATGAACCCCTGTGTTAGGCACAGCCCGTACCTACAAATGAGCTTTGGGAGACCGGCAGAAAGGATTTCCCCAATGATGCAGACGACTGTTCAATGTTACTTTATGGTCACGTGTACCTAAGTACGTCACTCATGGTCAGCCATGACCAAGGGGGGCCTAAGACCTAAATGCTCTTTTTTTTGCACACAGTTCAGTGACAATCCTACTATACATCGAGTATAAGATAGTAGACCACACTGAGTCAGTACACAAGAGTCGCCACGGTTTAGGCACCATTTGTACCCATTAACTTAATAAGATAGTGTACAAACTTAAAGCACACGGTATTGAGGGTTCAGTGTTGAGGTGGATAGAAAATTGGTTGGCGGACAGGAAGCAAAGAGTAGGAATAAACGGGTCCTTTTCGGGAATGGCAGGCAGTGACTAGTGGGGTACCGCAAGGCTCAGTGCTGGGACCCCAGTTATTTTCAGTGTATATTAATGATTTGGACGAGGGAATTGAATGCAACATCTCTAAGTTTGCGGATGACACGAAGCTGGGTGGTAGTGTTAGCTGCGAGGAGGATGCTAGGAGGCTGCAGAGTGACTTGGATAGATTAGGCGAGTGGGCAAATGCATGGCAGATGCAATATAATGTGGATAAATGTGAGGTTATCCACTTTGGCGGCAAGAACAGGAAAGCAGAGTATTACCTGAATGGTGACCGATTGGGAGAAGGGGAGATGCAACGTGACCTGGGTGTCATGGTGCACCAGTCATTGAAAGCAAGCATGCAGGTGCAGCAGGCAGTGAAGAAAGCGAATGGTATGTTGGCATTCATAGCAAGAGGATTTGAGTTTAGGAGCAGGGAGGTTCTGCTGCAGTTGTACAGGGTCTTGTGGAGTATTGTGTGCAGTTTTGGTCTCCTAACCTGAGGAAAGACGTTCTTGCCTTAGAGGGAGTACAGAGAAGGTTCACCAGATTGATCCCTGGGACAGCGGGACTTTCATATGAGGAAAGACTGGATAGACTGGGCTTGTACTCGCTGGAATTTAGAAGACTGAGGGGGGATCTTATAGAAACATATAAAATTCTTAAGGGGTTGGAGAGGCTAGATGCGGGAAGATTGTTCCCGATGTTGGGGGAGTCCAGAACCAGGGGTCACAGCTTAAGGATAAGGGGGAAGTCTTTTAGGACCGAGATGAGAAAACATTTCTTCACACAGAGAGTGGTGAGTCTGTGGAATTCTCTGCCACAGAAGGTAGTTGAGGCCAGTTCATTGGCTATATTTAAGAGGGAGTTAGATGTGGCCCTTTTTGCTAAAGGGATCAGGGGGTATGGAGAGACGGCAGGTACAGGCTACTGAGCTGGATGATCAGCCATGATCATATTGAATGGCGGTGCAGGCTCGAAGGGCCGAATGGTGTACTCCTGCACCTATTTTCTATGTTTCTATTCAAATCCGAATTTTTTTTAAATGTCTTAACTTAGCCATAGAAGCCCGTTGTCCTGGTGGCGGCACTGGGTCGAAGTTACTGACATCATCCTGGCCAGGCCATGTGTCAATGTCCCCTACCGATGCTCCATGCGCTGCAGGCCATGTTGTTTGCATGCACTCTGCCACTTAGAGCGGAGCTCAATCTAATGGATCCCCAGGCTGTTGCATGGCCTCCAGTGGCCCACTCTCGTGGAATTTTGCCACAGCGAACCCAAGAAGAATACGTTCCAGTTGACTTGTTGATGTTCATTTTGCGATTCTTAATGAGGAACTCACCATCTTGGCCATCAGCAATGTCTTTGTTAAAATCGTCAATAGCAATTAAAACCTCATCTGCAATAAAATCTTTTAAAAGGATATCAATATTAGCCCGAGATTGGTTGTTAATATCAGCTTTATTATTAAGAATGGCAAAATAAGATTTAAAATCTTCCTTCAGACTATCTATTCCTATGGGACAACCCACCTCTGTGGCGTGTTCTTCTGTGGGGGAACTCAGTTTCTGGCCTCATTTCCGATGTGAACTGTTTGTGTTATGAGGAATAGAACTCTGCTGTACCCTGGAAAGAACCGGCAATGTGTTTAAAATAAAGAACTAGACAAGAACTATGTTTTAATCTCCAAGCTTTCTTTTGCAGAAAGCAGGTCTGGTTTCTGTTGCAATCACACCAGAACTGCAGACAGCAGCTACAAGGTTCTGCTTGAGACAGAAGAGTCACCATGGGCTGAACAGGAACGTCTGGGCTGTGGACTACTTCCATCTTCTACCTGTGATGCCAACAGCACCTTCTCATCTCGCAGAGTTCTCCATCAACATGGGCTGTGGATCTCATCAACCAGGCAACAGGTAGAAGTACTGCACCTGCTGGTCAGCTTCTCACATCCTGGACAATTTGCTTTACGACTTCTAAAATGATGCACTTGACACCCAACGCTCATTGTGTGCAGCTGGAGCAATGCCAGATCGCTGAATTTTCAGGAGCTATTTTTATTTAAGAAATTTCACACTGCTGAAGTCATTATTTTCTATAATTCTATAAATTAATAAGGAACCATTACTGTAGAGTTAAGCTGATTAAAGTCATGGACTTTACTTTATTGTCACATGTGACTAGGCATAGAGAAATTCTTTGCTGCATACCCAATGGGTACACATACCTGGAAAGAGACTGTAAATTCTGTGGCAATAAGAGGGAGCATTTATTACCTCTGACCTTGGCCAGGGACCGTGAATGCAGGAACAAAATATGATGGGGTTAGGAAAATTGCTTATAAAGAGATTCCCACCTCCTTAAGGCTAGTGATCCACAGATCCATTCCTAAAAGACCCTCAAGCCCTGCTGGATTAGTAGATAAAGGAATCTTTGACCTTCCTGATTCTTCAGAAATACCAGTCATTCCCTTAAAGATCAATCCCTTTTCTCTTCTAATGGTCTGGAGCCTTTCCAACAATCTTCACATCTGGTCACACTTGGTTCTGTTGAGATCTCAGAAGACCTCCTGGATTTTTTAGGGGGAATTCATGTCTCCCTGAGATGGTTCTAAGTGAAGGAAAGTGATGATTTAAAAAAAAAAAATGTTTTTGTGCCAACAGCATCAGTTTGGGGTTTTCAACCAACCATGGCCGTTCATGGTCCCTGCTGCACATGGAGTGTTTGCCTGATCTCTGCGCCGGCCCGCACTACCCCCATAGCTCCGTCTACTCTTCTGAAAATTACAGTGGGTATGGATCTAACCAATCTTCAAATGTTATAGCTAAATAAAATCATTGTACTTTTAAATGATTGTTTTCCAATGTAGAATGACCAGGGCCTGAAAAATGTTGAAATTGAAACCGACTAGAATTTAGCCTGAAAATTGGATTGGAAATCCAATTGAAAATGGGATTTTCTGCTGGCAATGGAAACACCATATTCATTTAAAATTCTCAGCAGTGTGAACAAAATGCACACACAAACATACAAAGGCATGGTAAACATAGGCCACTCAACCCCCTGAGCTGCTCCATTGATTTATAAGATCATGGCTGATCTGATTGTAATTTCATCTCTGAAATACCATCTATCCATTAGTAACCTTTCTCTTTCTTGGAAGTACACTACAACAGCTGTGATCCTCCTCCCTTCCTCATCTCTATTTGGTGTAGTGTCAGGGTCATACTAACAAAATCTATGGGGGACCATCCTCGGGAACTTGATCAGAACACTGGCTGATTATTCAGGGAGGAGAGAGTCCGCCCATTCCAAGTACAAGTCTAAATCAACTAAACTGAGGAACTTGTTGATCTTAAAAATAGCATTTGAATAATCAAATGTTGTCTTTTGTTGAAGGTGGAGTCGTATAACCATTCCTCTCCCATACGCAGCGCTTACCACTGGTACCAGGTTCCGCTGGAGTCAGATGGGCTCCTTAGCAGGGAATATGTGGGCGATTGACAATGGTTTGTAATGTTCCATTCTTCAGTAAACACACCATGTTCAGCCACTTCTCTTTGCCAGCTTCATTTGTTTCATTTGTTTTTTCTGATACATTTTGTTAAATTCTTGGAAAACTCTGCCATGATGTAGAGTGACTACTCTGATGTCCTATTGCGATCCTGTTGAATGTCACATAATGTACCCCCTTGTGTGACGCTGAACCTTTAGAAAAAAGCATATCCTATATCTTGCTCTCCATCATTAGGCAGTGAGGATAACAATTGAATAACAATTGGCCCAGGTCTGTACTGTCAGCAACCATGGTAAGCCCATGAGCAAAGACTTTTAACTCAGACAACAACGACCTCGGATTCTGAGATACTGTGCTCAGAACGTGCTGTGTTGGCTGATTGGCAATCTTTCACTGAGCTTCACCAATGGGTGGCTGTAGAAATCTTCAGGGTGGCAGAGTGATAACGGGACAATTACTTTACCAAGTAAGCTGGTAATGGTGGCAAATAAGATCGACAGCAACCAAATCATTGTGCACTCTTCCATTGCTAAATTCTTGATAGTTTTAACAAGATGGTTAGAATGAGGACAAAATCTAATGCCCTTTTTAATCATGGCAATGTTAATCTTCAGTATCATAGGATTGAATGACCAGTAAGTTCTTGTAAACTATCTCAAGCTCAAGTGGATATTACAGTGATCTAATCTGTTTATTTCTCTCCCAGTCTACATTGGCCCTGCCTGTTACAAACTGTGTTCTGGTCGAGGTCGATGTACTACTAATGGATGCAAGTAAGATAAAATCCTCATTATTCTTCATTATTTCAGGCTTTTATCTGCAAAAAATAAAACATTTTTACTGACCTATTTTCTTTGATAATTAACCTTGCCTCAATTTTCCCAATCTACCAGCACTCTTGCATGTACAAGAAAACAGATGGGTTTGTTTATCTAGGATTTTACCACTAGCCCAGCACAGTGGGTTTTCAGTGAACTTCCTAAAAATAATGTTAAGCTAATGATCCTGAATTATTTAACAAGTCACCTTTAATACATTAAAATGGTTAATCAACTTCCGAGGCAACTGCCTGAGCTAAAATTGTGTAACAAGAATTTTTAACAATATATTTAACATGAGCAGGACAGAAGTAAATCAGGAAACATGACACCTTAGTCATAAAGTACAAATAACCAATGTGATGAGATGGGAGGCCTGTGAATTAGGCCAAAGCTTCTAAGTACAGATCCTGTGGAATTTCAGTAATCCCTATGTTTTGTTTGAATAAGAACCTTGACTATTCTAAACATTGACAGTACAGTGAAAAGCCCAGGGGTTTCCTTGGACTTGACTTGGTACTAGGTGTTCAACAGATGGAGGGAGATATCCTCACTATGGCTACCAGACCTGAGATTGGGCTGGATCATTGAAGATTTTGGACCACTGGAGAATAGTGATGGGTGAGGATGAGGCTCTGCAAGAGAGTTTGCTGAGAGGAGAGGGAGGGAGGGGGGGGGGGGGGTCTAAAGCATTAACTCAGTTTTTCCTGTCAACAGTGTTTCTTGACTTGCTGAGTGTTTCTAGCTTTTTTTCTGTTTTCATTTTAGATTTCCAACATCTGCAGTTTTATGGATTTTTATTTTCTAATCTAAATGCAGAGAGAGAGAAATAGGTCAGTTTCTCTCAAAAATTCAAGCCAATTATCTAATTGGAACCAGCTCTAACAAGCTGAAACAATAACTTTTTGGCCCCACAGAAGCTGCCTGGACTGCTGAGTGTTTCCAGTATTTTCTGTTCTCTGATTCTTACAAATCCTATTCCAGTCAACATAGAATCTGGATGTAAACTAGTTTTGCTGATTTCTAATTCAAAGCTTCAGATTTAAGAGACCAGATTTAACCAATAGCACAGCCACTGAAAATTGCAATAATTCAAAGGAACTATTAACTCTGTTTAAGAATCGCAATAATTTAATTGAGCCCATATCCTTTCCATTGCATGATGCTTATTTTGGGAAAGCTATTTTCATTAAACATATCGATCAATAATTACTAAATATTAAGTAATATAATGCTGTTGTCAAAGGTTTATGGTTATTGTTTTTACTTTTTTAATTTGCTTTCAGATGTGACCCAGGATTTTCAGGGCCTGGATGTGACATGGCTTCCCAAACCTACCCTACCATCATTTCTGAGAGTTTCAGCAGCTCCCGGCTCTCCTCCTACCACAATTTCCATTCAATCCGTGGTGCAGAACTTGGCTTTGGTTGTGGTGTCCTCTCCAGTGGCAAAGCTCTGGTGTTCAACAAAGAGGGAAGGCGTGAGCTCATTACTTCTTTTCTTGACAGTACTTTAGCCAGGTAAATGCACAGTATTTAACTGAAATATGACTTTAAAGGGGCTGCCCAGACAGTGTATATTTACATGTATAGAAAGGAAGAAGGGTCTCGACCCAAAAAGTCACCCATTCCTTCTCTCCAGAGATGCTGCCTAACCCGCTGAGTTACTCCAGCATTTTGTGTCTACCAAGGAACTGCAGATGATGGTTTCTTCTGAAGATAGACGCAAAGTGCTGGAGTAACTCAGCGGTTCAGGAGGCATCCCTGGAGAAAAAGACGGGTGATGTTTCAGGTCGGAAGAAGGTTTCCGACCTTCTCTTTCTCCAGAGATGCTGCCTTACCTGCTGAGTTACTCCAGCGCTTTGTGTCTATCTAGTGTACATTTACATGCTGTCTCCAGGTATCAAATGGATTCTGTATTTGTGAACATCCATAAGTCTATTTTGTCCATAATTCGGGAACCACACAAAAATCACTTGATATGGCAATCATAGCTCCGCAGTATTGTGATGAATGGCATCAAAAGAACATAGGACTGAAAAGGAAGAACAATTAGTGAACAGAGAGAGGAAAATAGTTCTGTAATTGTGGGAATTAAAATATTTATGTATGTCAGACTTTGAATTTAACGTTGGAGCTTATTTCTATGTACAGATGATAATAAGTTGGATGTTTGTAACCCTGAACAGCACATGCGCTGTGAGAATTATTTCACAAATCATTATTCACAAAATCTTCTATAGAGAGATCGTTGAGCCCAAATTCATCTGACTTTGAATTCGTGCAGGATGCAATGCTCAATTGTTGTTAAATAGCTGACAGACAGCGTGACAGAGTGGTGAATTTTGCACAATCTCTAAAGCCTGCTTTATGGGCTTGCTCGTAGACTGAGGATCAAGCTGCTTTAGTCTAATCCTGAGTAACGAGTATTGTTCAATTTGTTTGAAAGCCGTATTTGCCGTCCTCATGTAAATTTTCTGTCAATATCGTGGTCTTTACCTCAAGAAAGAAAAAGACTGATGAAGATCCCAGATGTCCTTCATTGAGAAGCATGCAGGGCTGGTCTAATACTGATGAAGAGTTTCCTGTTCAGCCTGCTATGGAGCCTTGGGGCCCATTTATAAATATCAATACTCCCATTAAGCTCTTAAATTGCTAAAACCATTAGATTCCAGTGTTCTGATTTAGAATTTATCCACCAGTAGGAATTCAGCAATTTCCAAATCTCCAGGCCCACAAAGTTCAAACGGTTAAACGTATCAGTGCAAATAAATCTGAATTGTCTGGCCTGGCTGGAGGCTATATGTTGAACAGTGCTTCAATGTCTTAAAGTGTTGGATGTAATTTACAGTATATAACAAATAGGAATGGCAATGTCCTTAAATAATATAGTGGCAAGCAATTATTTCAAATCTAGGATGTTACAGCAAAGGACAATGCATGGAAAATTCTACAGATTAGAACAGAAAATTAAGGCACGGTACATTCATGCTTAAGATTAATTTGGCCTAATACATTTGTGGTCTCTGATAATATGCCGTAATTTCTCTCTGCTGCAAGAAATGGTATGTGACGAGTAAACCTATTGCATAGCTAGGCATCTTGGAAGAATTAGTTCCAAGTGATTTCAGCCAAAAGGAGCTTAAAAGAATTCTGCAGTTGAATTCATATGTCTCAAATAATACATGCACAAGCATGGAAACCCTGCAATTAGATTTACTATATCGTGCGTGATGAAATTGAGTAATTTGCCACTGCTGTTTGTAGCAGGAAGAACTCAAGAAACAGACAATTGTAATGCTTTGGATATCAATCACAATCAGTCATTTTGTTGAGAGAACATAGGCAGAATTTGTGTGAGATAGATTCTTCACCACCTAAATCTCCACAAACTGCCTCCTTGTCATTCCTTTGAAAATACTGGTGGTGTGTAGCAGCATCCTTTCGACTCTTGAGTAATTTCAGAAGAAAAGGTCTTTTGCTGATTACCAAAACATCAGTTATGAGGCTACAAAGAACAGAAAGACAAAAACCACAGGGAACATGGAACAGAATCAGTATTATCAACATGAAAGCTTGAATTCTTTATAGAAATAATCAACATTATGATCTAGAAACGAATAGCTTTCCACAAAATAAAAATATAAGTGGATTTGACAAAAAAAATCTCCAAAGTGCTACCCAACCTAATCCCCCAGCTGATGCAATCTCTCTCTGGGACTGAAATCCTCCAATCCAGACAACATCATGATGAATCTCCTCTATGCCTTCTCCTTATAAGATGGAAGAGATTCGTACATCATCGAATACTCTTTTGAACCTCAACAGGTGTGCCTTAGAGAACATACTGACTGGTTTGTGTTTATTATTGTCACGTGTACTGTGGTACAGTGAAAAGCTTTGTCTTGCATGCTATCCAACCAGATCACATATACCATACATAAATACAATCAAGTCAAACTCCAGTACAATTGATAGAGAAATTGATGCTGAGGTAGGGTTGTGGTTAGTGTTGTGCAGTGTTCAAGAGCCTGATGATTGCTTGGAAGAAGGGTTCTTGAACCTGGAGGTCATAGTTGTCAGGCTCATGTACCACCTTCTCGATGGTAGTAGCCAGCCAGGATGTTGTGGGTCTTTGACGACATTGGCTGTCTTTTTGAGACAGTGTCTTCTGTATAAACCTTTACTGAATCTTTATTAGAGGGGTGGTCATTACCCATGATGGACTGGGCAATGTCTACCACTTTCTGCAGCCTCCTTCGTTCCTGTGCGTTTGAATGACCAAACCAGGCCGTTATGCAACCAGTCAGTATCCTCCCTACTGTACATCTGTAGAGGTTCAATTGAGTATTCAGCGACTTGCCAAATGTCTTCAATCTTACAAGGTGTGAGTAGAGAGGAGATCCACTAGGATGTTGTCTGAATTGATGGACTTAAGTTCTAGGGGACAGATTGGGTGGCTGTGCTTGTTTCCCCTGGAGCCAAGGGAATTGCGGATGTCCCTGATATGTGTATACAATTCTCAGAGGTATAGTTAGGGTGGATAATCAGAATCTTTTTTTTGCAAATTTACTACATTCTCCTTGTACATTCTCATCCAAATTGTTGATATAGATGACATATAGGAGTGGACCGAGCACCGATCCCTGAGGCACACTGTGAGTAAAGGCCTCCAGTCCGATAAGCCAACCTTCCACCACCACATCCGTTTCATTATTACCTAATTTATGATGGTGTCCATTTGCCAAATTATCACTATTGAAGTTTAAAAGCACGTGGAACGAATGAGATTCCCTGTGAAATATGTTCAGTCGGCAATTGCAATATTAAATATTAAAGTAATACTAAACTTTTAATTGTACCTTCCTTCCTGCCCAAGGTACCACATTTCAAAGCAGGTTTTGAATGATGGGCTTATTTATGGTGTTAATTATTAGACAATAGACAATAGGTGCAGGAGTAGGCCATTCGGCCCTTCGAGCCAGCACCGCCATTCAATGTGATCATGGCTCACTATTCTGCCTCACAATGTTATTTGTTTCCAGATTCCTCCAGTTCACTCTTCGCGTGGGTAGTAAATATGTTCTGAGCACATGCAAGCCTCCAGACCAGCCAGGAGAAGGAGTTCTTCTGCACTTTTCAGCTGACAATGGAATTACATGGAATCTGCTGCAACACTATTCCCACCTGAATTACCACGAACCACGGTAAGGCGAGTCAATCTCCTGGATCTCCCCACCCAACAGTGACTTCACCAGACATTTAAGATGGCTATCATCTCGCCATCACCTTCTCAAAGTGAATATAGATGAGTTTTTCTGTGAATTAATGTAAAATAATTTTTCATAACTTTGAAATTATTGCATTGGAATGTTGTCCTGGCAATTGATAATTAAGAGTTGAATTTTAGTGTAAGAAAATAACTGCAGATGCTGGTACAAATCAAAGGTATTTATTTCACAAAATGCTGGAGTAACTCAGCAGGTCAGGCAGCGTCTCAGGAGAGATGGAATGGGTGACATTTCGGGTCGAGACTCTTTTTCAGTCTGAAGAAGGGTCTCGACCCGAAACGTCACCCATTCCTTCTCTCCTGAGACGCTGCCTGACCTGCTGAGTTACTCCAGCATTTTGTGAAAAAAAAGAGTTGAATTTTAGTGAGTATAATTTTATAGCATAGTTTAACAAGTAATAACTTTTGTAGGTGGTACATTTTAGATATATCCCTTTTAAATCATTTTGATTATCCCTGCAGATGTATTTGCTGACATTAATGGCATCTTTCCAGATGGAAATGACTCTTCACTCAACAGAAAGGTGCCATTGAAATAGTGGAAATAACAAAATCCTTTAACAATTTGCGGAAGTTCAATTTCATTTTCCCTACTACTTTTTTTATAATGGCGACTTTCCCTCTAGTCTTAGTCTAGGTGAAGGGTGTCACCCCAAAACATTGACTATTTATTTCCCTCCACAGATGTGCCTGACCCCCTTGAGTTCCTCCAGCAGCTCTCCTTTTTTTTGTTATAGATTTTAGCACCTGCCATCTCTTGTGCCTTCATTTTGTTTTTCTCTTGGTTATCCATATTTAATATTAATGAAGTGGATATGCCTGAATCTTATGCAATGTTGGTGTTATTTGGACAGCTGAGATTTATCAGGAGATGGAAGTGTTTGGTGATATGAATGTTGGAGGTTGAGGCCAATTGACTAACTCACCTGACTTGGCACGTGCCTGATGGATAGTATCACACTGAGGTAAAATGTGGCATCAAGGGGGAGAAATTATGCAGGTATTTGGCAGTCTTCGGAAGACAGAGCAAATTGCAGGACAAAACCTCCCAATAATTTGTTTGTGCAGCATAAGGTAAGTTAAGCAGTGTGGCAATGTGATTTTCAAACATCCAGTTGAGGGATACCTCTTCAATTTGTCTGTCCTAAAATATGTGCCATTAAATGAAACCAGATTAATAGTTCTTTCCTGTCCAAACTCGCGGCATGGCAGGTTTCATATGGTTCGTAGATGAGGTGACACACTGACATGAAATATGTGAGCCCAAGGAGTTGGTAATTACGAAATTCCTTGGTAACCTTACAACCATCTATTATTTTTTTAAACTATCAATAACTATTGGATGTTGATCAGCTCTGCGGTACTCAAACAGGTGTTATTAATTAACACGTTGCCATGGATACAATGGAGTTGAAAGCCATCTTCTGTGTGGAGCCCTTAGCAATGTTACAGGATTTTATCTTGCTGTATTTGTTTTCAGGGATTCAGGTGTGTGGAATGATTTTAGCTTAATTAAACAGAATTGCAGATGACTGTTGTGCCCGCCCAAGGCCTCTAAAATATCCCAAAAGTCTCGCTCACTCACCACCTCCAGCTTCCTTTGGTCCTTTGATCATTTTTTTCCTTTCTAATTATGCGTGCGTGTCATTGACGAGTTGGAACAATCTCGAGTTGACAAACAGGACAGGATCTTTGCAGGCTGGGGCTGCCTGCTGGGCTAGTTCCTTACCTTTGCCAAGTATCTCCACTGTTTGAGGTCTGTCCGCAGTGCCCATTGTGACTGGAGCGGCAGCTGTGCCAGGTTTCGTAACTGTTCCCCAGCTGTGTCAAGCCCCCTGGTTTTGCCAATTGCACTATTTTTGTGGTGCGTGCCACCTGTCTTAGAGACACCACTGCCAGCTGAATAAAGCATACTCTGAGTATGACGCGAGAATCATGCTCCTCCCTGCGTTTGTAATTAACCCAGAATAACTCCCTGGCCCCTTAAATATGTGATTGGATTTCATATTGCTTCCATATTCCTTTTATTTTTATTACTGTAATCAATTAAAACAAATCAAAAGGAAATCCTATCTGCTGTTCAGTCTAGTGTTTCTTTCATGACAATTTTTTTTCAAAAGTTGTCTTAAAAGATATTTACTATCGAGTAACTTCGGTCTTTTTTTCTAATGGTAAATTGTGTGCAAATCAGCCACCTTGACCAGCACTCGGAGACCAGTGCACAGCTATTCGGCTTCTGGTTTAAATCAATTATTTTTATGTCAAGACATAATTTCTGCCAAGATGACCATTTTGTTTGACTATGGTGGTGCAATAGTAGAGAAGCTGCCATACAGCACCAGAGACCCAGGTTCTATCCTGACTGCGGGTGCAGTCTTTACGGAGTTTATACATTCTCCCTGTGACTGCGTGGGTTTTCTCCGAGATCTTTGGTTTACTCCCATACTCCAAAGATAAAGAGGTTTGTAGGTTAATTGGCTTGGTATAAATGTAAATTGTCCAGAGTGTGTAGGATTGTGTTAATGTGCGGGAATCGCTGGTCAGTGTAGATTCGATGGGCCGAAGGGCCCGTTTCTGTGCTGCAACTTTAAACTAAACCACAAAAAAATTGTGATCTGGGGAAAGATATATGTTGGAATGACAGCTTCTCTTTTCTCAGATTATGTAATTAGCCTTGATATTGGCTCTATTCCATTGTATTAATCACGTGAATAATTATTTCCCCTGGTTTAGTGTAACACTTTCCTATCCATCCCTGCAATCCAATACTAAACAATTTTATGTAACTGCACACTGCTTGGTATTCCAGGTTTATAAGGTCTCTGTAATCTTCAAACATTAGCCATCTAACTATCCTGCACCATTAACTCTGCTGTTTCACTTAATACAGGTTCTGCTTGACCTACTGACTATTTCCAGCACCTTTTTATTTTTATTTCCGATTTCCTGCATCAACAGTTTTATGCATTTTTAATAAATATTTATCCAGTCTTTTTTCAAAAAGCTAATCAGTCAGCTGTGACTTCGCAGTAGCATACCCAGCTTTGTGTCAGGTCCATGGGTTCAAGTCCTGGTTCCAGAGACTGAACACATAATCGAGGTTGACACTTCAGAGTAAATGTTGAACAGCAGGAGGACTTTGGATGGTAACGGATAAACCCAAGGCATTGTTGCCTGCTGAAGTGGATGTTAAAGGGTCTTTCTTTGCTTCAAATGAAAAAACAGGCTGGTTCGCTTTGTGTCCTGGCCATCATTTTTGCCTCAACCACCATCCCAAAAAACATATCTGATCATTATCTTATTGCTATTTATGGGACTCTAAAGTGAAAACCTGACATGGTCATTGCATGTATTACCTCCAGTGGCTACTCTGGGGCATCCTGAGGATGTGAAAGGCACTATACTAAAATGAATATTTTTCTCCTGTTTATCCAGTATGAAAAGATAATCCCTCAATCTTTTACATCGCTTAAGTACTGTTCACTTTCAACATTCTGTATAGATCTGCTCCATCTTCACTCCCTCTCCCCACCATTTAAAACAAATTCAAATCTGCAATAGTGTTCTTGGCCAATTGAAAATCCTGATCAGTGGGGCGATGGCAACAATGTTTTAATTGTCTACTACTATTTTCAGTTTTAAAAATATCTTGGGTACACTAACAGACTACTTAAGTAATCACACTGATTTATACTGTATGCTTACATAGTTATTGAATGGCATTACATTATTAAGTAAACCAGTCTCAATAATAAAACACTCCCACCATCTGATTTTTGTTTTTTCCAAGCATTCAGAAATATTAGAGCTCAAAACTCAAGAGAACAGTAGTATTGAAATAGGAGGTGGACACAAAATGCTGAAGTAACTCAGCGGGTCAGGCAACATCTCGAGAGAGAGAGAGAGAAGGAATGGGTGACATTTCGGGTCAAGACCCTTCTTCAGACTGATGTCAGGGGAGGGGGCGGGACAAAGATAGAATGTAGTGGGAGACAGGAAGACTAGTGAGAGAACTTGGAAGGGAGAAGGGATAGAGAGGGAAAGCAGGGACTATCTGAAGTTAGAGAGTCAATGTTCATACCGCTGGGGTGTAAATTACCCAAGCAAAATATGAGGTGCTGTTCCTCCAATTTGTGCTGGGCCTCACTCAGACAATGGAGGAGGCCCAGGACAGAAAGGTCAGATTGGGAATGGGAGGGGGAATTGAAGTGCTGAGCCACCGGGAGATCAAGTAGGTTAAGACGGACTGAGCAGAGGTGTTCAACGAATCGATCACCGAGCCTGCGCTTGGTCTTGCCGATGTAGAGAAGTTGACTCCTGGAACAGCAGATACCGCTGGTTGGAGGAGTTGCAGGTGAACCTCTGCCTCACCTGGAAAGACTGTTTGGGTCCTTGGATGAATTTGAGGGGGGGGGGTTAAAGGACAGGTGTTGCATCTCCTGTGGTTGCAGGGGAAAGTACCTGAGGAGGGGGTGATTTGGGTGGGGAGGGACGAGTTGACCAGGGAGTTTCGGAGGGAATAGTCTCTGCAGAAAGCAGAAAGGGGTGGAGATGGAAAGATGTGGCCAGGAGTGGGATCCTGTTGGAAGTGGCGAAAATGTTAGAGGATTATATGTTGTATGTGACGGCTGATGGGGTGGAAGGCGAGGACAAGGGGGACTCTGTCCTTGTTACGAATGAGGGGAGGGCGAGCAAGAGCGGAGCTGCGGGATATTGAAATAGGAGTTTGTTAATAAGAAATGCAATTAGTTGCACTTAGAATTCCAATTAGTTCCATGTGGCCAAAGGTTACTATTGTAGAAAAGAATGTATCACAGATCTTAAGCATAAGAATTGTTATTTTACACCTTCTAACTTTATTAAGTCAAGTTGCCAAATATAACCTGCACAAAATTAGAATAACTTTTTTTTTTGCTTTGAATGGATTTTCCATTTTTGCTCTAATAGCACTGAACTTTGCACTTGGAACTGGAGAACAGGATACAGAGGGCTGTGGACCTACCACATTGCTCCTGATTTTCTATCTTTTCCCAGGAAACTTGCCAATCTGCATGATGAGCATCCACAATCTTCCATGACTTACCCATCTTCAATAATTGCTGAGTTCAGAATGGGAGAGCAAAAGACCAGTTTGAAACATTTTTAGTCATATTTGGTCAGTCGTGTGGAGTGGATGATCAATCTTATACTCCACCCCGATGTCCCAATGTCAGAGAAGCCAGTCTTCAGCTAATCCTATCCACTCCAAGAATTATTTTACTTTGTTCCTGAAATAGCTGAGCACACGATAAACAGCAAAGGCTTTGAGCCACAGACTTGTTCCCCTGATCTATGGAGTGTCCAACATCACTGACAATCTGACATTGATCATCCATCCCTAATTGTCCCAAAACTGAGGAGACAGGTACAAGTCAACCACATTGGTTGATCTGTGGTTAGGTAAACACAATGCTTAGAAAGGGTAACTGGTTTCATTTCTTGAAAGGCATTGTGAACCAAATGGGTTTTTCCAACAGTAGTTTAATGGTCATTATTAATATTTTTTAATTCCAGATCTAATAATTTACATTTCAGCTTCTTCTGGATTCAAGCTTGCATCTCTGAATCAATGGTCTAGACTCTGAATACTTTTAACCATAATGCTACAGTACCCCAAAGATACACAAAATACTGGAGTAACTCAGCAGGACAGGTAGCATCTCTGGAGAGAAGGAATGGCTGACGTTTCTGGTTGAGACCCTTCAGAAGAAGAAGAGGGTGTCTTCTTCAGAAGAAGGGTCTCGACCTGAAACGTCACCATTCTTTCTCTCCAGAGATGCTGCCTGCCCCGCTGAGTTACTCCAGCATTTTATGTCTATCTTTGGTATAAACCAGCATCTGTAGTTCCTTCCTGCAGACTACAGTATCCTAGGTTGTGCTATGCCTCCAGCCAACCTGTTTCAGAGAAGCTATAATTGCTAGCATGTGCTTGACAATGTGGAGAATTCTAGTGGGACTTTGAAGTACATATATATAAATACTGGACAATGGTGAAAGTGACGGGAACATGAGGGACCAAACAATCTCCTTCCGTGCTGTAAATTTCAGGTTCTTTTTTTTTTCTCTCTCCCACCGCCAGTTGTGAAACTCCCCTTCAATTGCCTGTGTGTTCTTTGCTCTCTCTCCAGTATACCTAATTATCCATCTAATTCATTTCTAACCCTTTCCCTATTTTTATTTGCTATGCCAGATCTGAATCCTTAAGATGCTCCTTAATTTCAGTTGGCATTGTTGTTATGTCGCGTTAATAAAATTACAAGAAGCACCTTTTTCTAAATGCTCATTTGCTACTGTCATTTTGAATAGTGGAACATTTATAATATTCATTCTTGTTCTTAAAACATGTTTTAATGTTTTTCGTTAACTAAATCTTCAATGCTATATATTGTCTTTATTACTTGTGCTTTAGTGTTAATATAGCTTGTTCTAAATTAATTGCAGATTTCTGAAAATGATATGCCATGTTTAATTATAGGAAGCATTGATATAAATGCTAACAGTTTCATATAAAGAAATTTCACCTTTTAATGAATTCAAAGGAGTTGACAACCTCCATGTTATTCCGCATTTTGCTTGATGAAAACTCTTTGAGAGGCAGATCATTTGTACAAAGCAGTAACAGTGACCAGCAGGTCTGCCAAGAATGCCACATGCTTCCCAACCTGACAGGTGCAGAACTGGGTGGGAACACGATCATTGATTTACGTAGCTAATCACGGTGTAGAATTATTTTTTTCCCTGTGATAATATGTCCTCCCTGATGCTCCATATGTTAAAAATATAACAGTGTTTTTCATTTGAGGTATATTTTCTTTTACATGAGTAGAAACGAGCACATTGCCTAAACGCCAGGTACCGATAGAGTGTAGTATTAACAATTGCAGAAAAGAAGCAAATGTATTCTATGAACATTTATTTAGGAGTAAACTGGTGACCTGAATCCATGCAGTGAACTCAATGTTTCCTTATTGTGCTTTTAGAAAACCTCTGATAAGAACACGTGTCTTCAAGATTTATTTTCTCTGCAATCAGCTTTGTTTTTTATTTACTATACTTAAAACAAATTATTGTTGGTGATTGAAACAAATGAATGATTTGGTTCATTTACTTGACTTCCACCGTTCACAATTTAATGCAAGTGTTGATTTTTCTAGATTAATGAAGATATACAATATTGGATGGAGAATTACAAGATCAATTGCCTCAGTTTTCTCCATTAATGTTTCTAATAACAGTTTGTGTATCTAAATCATGAATCTGCATGCAAACCTAATTTTTGTTCTAAGATTTGTACTCTGTTACACTTAATTTTAATCAACATTAACCAAATGCAGGCTCCTCAGTCACATTTTTATTAAAACTGAAAATCAGATAGTTTCTGTTTTATCGGCAATCACACGTCCTTAACTGAAATGAACATCAATCCATTGCCCTAACGTGATAAAAATGTGTCGTGAAGTTTACTCAGTAACTGGGAACACTGCACCAGTGACCCATAACTTCCATGTGAAGACTTCCTTACCTGTTCCATCACTTCTGAACTTTACACAAGATTCACCATCCGAATCTCAAACAGAATTTCACAAAGTAAAGTTCATTATTTATCACGAAGGATATGTTTATCTTTGTCATTGAGCAGAAAGAATATGATGTCAGACTGTCTTTCTAACAAAAAGGAGTTCTGTTGCAATGGTTTTTCCACAACTTTCTATAATATCTTGAAAGTATTGCCTCTAAAAGTAATTCTATTGCTTAATTATATGTATTGATAGGTTTTATATTTTTATCCCTCTCCGTAAATATTTCAGGTATCAAGGCATGATTAACAGGTTGCTATGTGCAGAATTTTCATTCCCTGCTGTCTTCTCCATCTTAGAATCATCTCTGTGGACCTCCCGCAGAATGCCCAGCGGTTAAACATCCAGTTCCGATGGTGGCAACCCTATCACTCTGGGCCTAATGAGGATGTGTGGGCAATTGATGAAATTAGTATGACCTCAATCCTGTACAACAGCATTAGTCTCAACTTCACCAATCTAGTGGACGTCACTCAGTCCCTAGGCTTCTACCTAGGAAATGTCCAACCTTACTGTAACCATGACTGGACCCTCAGGTAAGATGATATCAGTTTCATTTCCCACGCTGTGTTAAAGCTGTGTGAGGAAAGTAAGAATATTTTACAATAATAGGATGTTAATGTTTTTCATTTAACCTCAAGCTTTCTCATGTGCATCTGCCTGAACTAACAAACAATGGAGAGTAGCCAAATGTCATGGATTGCATCAGGTACTAACTTGCCTTCGATGAATTATCACGTTTCAAGTAAATCAAAATCCCTTGAATGCATAAAAATATTTGCAAAGTTCTCACTTTGTTGTGTATTGAGTTTGCTCACAAATTACAGCAGGAAACACTCTTTTTCGATAATACTGCTAGGAATTCTGCGACACTTCAAATCTTTACTAGCTTTGGATAGGTCACCAAAAAGATAGGTAGGCAAGAGTGCCAGGTTGTTGTTTATCTGTTCAAAATCTCTATTTTGTCTCACTGTTAAATTTAGTTTCCTAATTATTCCTTGTTATAGAAATGCAAATAGATGTTGTTGCATGGAAGCTGATTCAGGGTCACAAGCAGAGAGCATCTGGGGTACAATGTCCATGATAGAATTTTGCACTGGGTTGGGGAGTGAAGTGGGTTTGACAGGACTAAAGGATCAGTGGGAGGCTTTTTCAGAAGACAGTTGATGTTAGGAGTCCTAATGCATTTTGATAGCCTGAGGGGAGACAGCCACTGGCAATGTTATTGAATACTTAATGAAGGAAAGTTTGTAGAAAGCTAGTTTGAGAGGAAATCAAAGTATTGAATAAGTTCTGAAAGAAATTTGGTTTAATAAGGGTTAGAAAAGAGATGATGCGTTAACTATACCATCCTTTATTGATTAGGTGAATGATTTTTTCCTTGTAGTTTTATTGCACACTAATGACTTTATCCCAGAGTTCAATATTCTGAAATATTTAAATCCATATAATGCTAACCAATTCAGTTTCAACAAAATTACATGGGGCACAGACGAGTTAAAATAGGTAATAACTTTAACGTGACAGTTTAGACTGATTTTCGATCTATGTACAAAAATCCAACGTTGACTTTAGTAGGCACACGTTTTTATAACGACAGAGAGTTGACAGATTATTTTGCACAGGAAGTACAAGTTTCCTGCTGATAATATGAGAGAATGTTACTGTTACAAAGGAAGGATTTGTCGGAAAAACTGATTGCCAAGCATGCATTACTCGATCTATTTCAGTACAAAATTCACGTTTCTTATCAAATGCTGATTTGATGCTTTCTAAACGTTACCCACATCCCGTGTTTTTCATTGATTAAAATTTTTTTTAAGTTAAAATGTATTAATATAATAAATAATAGCACTAAATTGGTGATAGCATTCCTCTTCACTGTTTACATTATTGTCCTGAACCAAATAGAACCACCTCAGTGATCCAGATCCCTCCCCTTGTCCCGCCCCCCTGACATCAGTCTGAAGAAGGGTCTCGACCCGAAACGTCACCCATTCCTTCTCTCCCGAGATGCTGCCTGACCTGCTGAGTTACTCCAGCATTTTGTGAATAATATCCAGATATAAAAATAGGCAATACTAGAAACACTCACCAAGTCCTGAAGCTGTTTCTGTAGCAGGACAGATCATTTGGCTTGTGACCAGGGGTATTTGCAGGGATTTAACCATGTTTGGAGTGAGCCTTAAAGATACACAGGTTACACAGTGCCCCAGAATCTGCACATTGGCTACGAATATTACTTTTTAAAAAATACATTGAAGTATTTTAGGTTTGACTTATCTTTTAACATATTCTATGTAAAAACATTATATTTTGGACAAAATCTTTTCCCCACTTTTCATTACTCACCCCTTCTAACTTTTGAAATAATGTAGCACATCATTCTGTTACAGTCCAGTAAAATAGAAACACGAACTTCATAAATTCTGTTTGATTAACGGAGGAGTGAAATAGTTGAGTGTTTGTCGCTGGAAGGAATTTTTGCCATGCTCATATTAACTTTTTAACCTATGCCTTTGGAACTAGCTTCAAGGAAAATATACATCAAGAGGTTAATATGGAGGATGATGAAGCTGGTGAATCTGCATTGAATTTGGCTGATGACCTTCATAGCCCTTGCCAGCCATTACCCCATGGGAAATCTCCAGACCAATTCACACTATCTTTAACTGATTAGTAGTTAAATTAATTAATGCCAGCTGATCTCAGCTGGGCTTCCATTTGGTTTGCTCTTGGCAAATCCAGAACAACGAGTTAGGTGCAATGTTCTTGTTGGTCGCAGGGGAGTGATTGACAATGTTTTCTTCATTGCATGAAACTTGGGTTGGGTAATTTATCATTCAGCACAGACTATTCCCCAGCTCATTTTCTGCAGCAGGCGAAACGTGTCTAATCATGTGTAATGTTTCCATCAGTCACCTTCTTTTGCCAAATAAGAACCCATAAATTTGGAGGTGGTTAAAATGCTCATAAATTATTTAAATTTTAAACAAATGATTAAATTATGGGCTTATTTTAGACAACAAAATCATAATAAAGTAATTACAGTGCAAAGCTTCTAGCAAAGCCGATAACTTACACAAGGTCAAATTTACTGTTAACCCACACTCTGCCAGTACCAATATCATTTTGCAGTTTGAACTTTAATATCATAAATAATTCTTTAGAACTAATTTATTCATTTAAAAATCATATTGTCATTAGCTTATAACTGAATTAAGGATTTATCTAACAACAATTTTTTAACAAAATAGATTGGTTTGAAGGTGGCACACAGAAGGATAATTTTCTGAGGCAAGATTTTAATTCCAGTGAACCTACTCAGAGAAAATGGATCAAACCCTGTAATTTGTTAGTCATAAGAGAAATGAAATGCTGTTCTGAATTTTGAAGTTCTGAAGCTGCCATGAATAATTACAGTGGGGAAACAGAGCAGGGGCTGTATCATTGCATTCACCATCTGTTGAGGGCTGTTGAAGTCCCTGTGATATCAGTGGCAGGCCACTGAATTTTCCTTCAGAGGGAAGAAGCAAAAGTCAATATTTGTCCTTTTCCTTAGGCCTCAGAAAATGTATGGTGTTTCGGCCTTGGCTCGGCCTCTGCATTGATTAATAGCTTGGCAGAAGAAAGAAAGTCCAGTAGCTCAGATTCTGAAATCAAATTGTAATGAATGGGAAATTCCAAATCCTTTGTTGGGATATCCTCTAATGCTGGAGTGGATTGGACAGACAATTCTGAGGAAATGGACAAAATGGTTGATTAATTGGCGTCTGTAAATTGCCATTAGTATTAATAGGTGACAGGTTAACTTGGGGGGGGCAGAATGTGAGAGGAAAAGTGGAATCAGTGCGGATGGGTTCTTGACAGTTGGAGCAGATTGTTATATGAACTCTTGCATGGATTAGATAGATCCGTCAGCATTGCTGCCTGCAAATATACATAGATACATTGACCGTATCATTTCTTTTTTCAATAGGTAAATTAAATAACTTGTAAGAAAGGTGTTTTTTTTGTGTAGAATATATTTGTAGAAGAATTTGTAGAAGGGTTGGATCATACTCTATCTGATCCACTGCTTGTCGGACACACTTGAGTTACTATTTGTAAAGATATTACCAATTGGGTCAGTCAGGATTCAGACAAATCCTGAGTTTAGTCATTTTCTTGTCAATGCAATTATTTGTCTTCAATATAAAATGTATTAACATTTGTAACTCTTAGCTCTAATAATATTGTTCTTCAGTGGTGGATATGACAAACATTAACAGCTTAGCTATTAAAGACAGAGGCAGCAAAGGCAATTGCTGGATCTCGGAGCCACTTGTAGTAATAGTATCCAGGTTCCCTTTGAATCGAGTGGCTTGGCTTGGTCCTGTTTTTATCAGACACATTGCTGTGAACAGTGATGATATACAGGTGTTTGTTGCTTCATCTGGGCCAAGGAAAAAGGAAAAGCTTATCTCTGACAACTGAATGATGGTGAGTTATCTCAACTGCCATTTCCTTGCTCTTATCTGTACAAGAAGTGGTTTACATTACAAACTTTAAGACTAAAGATCATAAATATGGCCTTTTACAAGATACAATGAGTGACACAGAGGTAGTAGATATCCAAAAGAATAAACAGCTGGTCCTCAATTTACAAAATAAGTGTATTAAATAATATTTTGTTTATCAAAAAAGGTGAGATATAGTACATTGTGGTACTTTGGTGCAGTGTGTTCCGACAAGTAAAGAGTAGTGCACTTTTCCTTTATAGTTAAATAACAGTTTTGTGAATCAAAGACAAATCCACCATTCAATGCAATTAAGGTAAAAGTTCATAAATCTCAGATCTTGTATTTATTGTTGTTCTGTTGGTGCAAGTTTTAAAAGGAATTGCATTACAAGAGGTCAACATCTCGAGTGATCCAATAGACTTGCTTCTTCTGCAGTTAAAATGGATGCTTTAATTAAAATGTATCTTCTTCCATACAACAGACCTCTGGAAATTCTAGAGTTTGTCCTGCAAAAGCAGCAGGACCTTTCTAGACTATTTGAACATTGTTATTAAAATTCTTTCATGGCAAGAAATTCTATTTGGCTACTGTTCTTGGCACAATAATTTTGCAAGTGCTGTGATGGTTAATCGTTCCACATTATGCGCAGTGAGATATTACAAGCTTATCCCGCTGAAGTATGCTTGCCTCAATAACCTATCAAACATAAATAGTATGGAACAAGGTGGACAAATTGCTACACTCATTATGCAAACTGTAAAATGTCTTTAACTATTTGGAAAAGAGAAACAAAGTCAGTTATTTCCCACATTATTTTAAAATACTCTGTTCCCCTAAAGATTGTGCAGATCTACTAGAAGTTTCTTATAATAGTTAGCTTCTAATTCGTTCAATACCATGCTTATTTGATTCATATCTCCAAGTCCCCACAGGATATCATAGGTCAAATGACACTCAATTTTAGAAGTTAACCAAAATAAATGTGTCCCAGTCCCCAGATTCATGACCAATACCAACAAATTAGTACAGAGCCATTGGCAATTTGAAGCCTTGAAGGTAACATTCGTCCAAACCAATTCCAAATAACCATTTTTAAAGTTTTTTGGTTGTGTTTAATAAAATAACCAGCATTTGGCACTTTAGGCTCTTGTCAAATTTTCAAATGAAGTGCCGTGCAGCATGGTTAGATGAAGAGTAACATTCTCATCCCATATTGTATTTCAGTTCCAATCAGGCCACAGCATAGGACTTTTTTGTCATTTTCCTCAACAATTTTGGCCTCTGTAAATAAGGATGAAAATTAGTTGTGAAATAAAGTAGCATTATGCTTTTGATGTCTTTATTTAGGCAGACAGAACCCTTGTAGCCACCAGGTAAAGAAGACTTGGTCTCGCATCCCTTTGAATCCAGAATCACTGGGATGAGCCGCAGTAGTGAATAACCCACTGCAGTCATTATTGGAATTGATAATTTTGACCTTTATCATCATCCTGACAATTTTGTCCATATTTGGTTTCCACTACATGCTGTTGTTTTTGTCTTTGTCTTTGCTGCAGTTTCACTGGAGATTCCAAAACAAGTGCAAGCATGCGTTACGTTGAAACCCAATCCATGCAAATTGGGGCTTCCTACATGCTGCAGTTCAACCTGGTGATGGGCTGTGGAAAGCCTTTTGCACTGCACATGGACAACCAAATCAGCCTGGAGTATTCCACCAACCATGGCCTGACCTGGCATCTTGTACTGGAGGTAAATACTAAGCAATTGGACTTGCCAAGTGCTACATACACAATGAATGAATGATACTTTATTGACACATGTTCCAAGGGTACCTAGGTACAGTGAAAAGCTTTATTTTGCATACAACCTTGGACAAAGGAATATAGGCATGAAGCTGCCACCTCCGTGAATTGATTGGGTAAGTCTTGCTGTTGCAACCAGTTTGTCACGTTGTCAATGTGCATCATGACACCAATGATCTGTCCTGCTACTATCAGGGAGCAATTTATCAAGTTGAGTTGTTTAATCATAATGGTGAAGTTCAAAATGCTATGTTTGCCAAAAGCATGTGAAATAATTGAATGTTAAATTAAGGACACCTGTGTTGAATAGCAGTAACTCAGAGAATCAAGTGGGCTGCTACGACTCCATTGGCTGGCAATGTTCTCTTCAAAGACCATTCACATTGGGAGAAATCTTACTTTTTGTTGAGTTCATTTCACTTGTACTTGCATTATACAGAATTTTATTTTCTCTGATGATCTTCAAACGCATACCATTTCAGCGTTAATTATGGTACCTATTGAATGCATGTGTACTTTCTTTGGATAGTATTTTTGGATAAATCTCACCGAATTTGGATGGGAAAATATGTGGACAGCTGGTCACAGGCCTGCAGACTGCCAATGAACAGTTGACCCGCTGCAATGTCATGAATACTAAGGCACTGGTTTGCATTTCAGTGCTTTTTGTGTCAGATGCTGCATATTAGAAATGTGTAACAATTCCAGGTAGTAGTTTATCTTTTACTATTTATGGCCAAACTTGAATGTATTGACAGCTCTCATGTGCAGAGTAAAAAATGACACAAAGTGCTGGAATAACAGTGGGCCAGGCCAGCATCTCTGGAGGACATGGATAAGTGACATTTCGGGTCGGGAACCTTCTTCCTACTGTTTGGAGTAGGGGGTGGTGAAACCTGGAAGAGAGGAGGGGCAGGACAAAGCCTGGTGGATACAGGGAAGGGCTGTTTTTGATAGGCAGATGGTTGGACAAAAGCCAAAGATGAAAAGAAGGTGTGAGGTAAGGATAGAAGAGGTTGTGAAGCATGAGGATGGTATATAGATGGAAGGGGAGAAATGGTTGTGAGTCCAGGTGGGGCATAGGGAAGTTGGGAGGGGGGGGAGTGTAGGTTAGTTACCTAAAATTGGAGAATTCAATATTGTGAGGAGTAAAATTGGTTCACAATCCTTCTCTATCTTCTTGGTGTGAGAAGACAGACACAGAGTGCGGGACAGCGGGACAGGCAGCATTTCTGGAGAAAAAGGATGGGTGACGTTTGGGATTGGGACCCTTTTTCAGACTGAGTGTCCTTTTGGACGTTATGAAGTTTTCTTCCAACTCTGTTATCATTATCATAACATATCTAATGATAGGATTTGTGCAGGAAGTGTCTTTTGTTCCTCTCTGATCTTGTAATATTTCAGCTCCCATGGCCACACCTGAAAACTGAGAGCGTGGTGGCTCATTGTGGTCAAAGCTGAATGAAGGCCTGATCTTTAGCAGCAACAGGAGGGAGATTTATTCCTTCTAAATGTGGATCTGTGAAAATATGAAAGAGATTCCAGAATGATTGGAGCTTGTGTTGCACAAATATTAATTGATTATCCGGTAACACAAGCCCATTAATTGGTTCATGCTGGACTTCTGTTGACATTATCCTAAATGGGGCCCATATAGAAACTATTCTCACAATGTTATTTTGAAATTGATGCATGTTTGATTTCTGGTCATTAAACTTTGTATTCCAACTGCTACCCTCATGAATAGAGAATATAGAATGATGTGGCTGTGATTAAAAGGCCACTGCAGAAAGCTTACCATCTTTACAAAACACAGTTAGAATTGTGAAAAACAGAAGGACTATGGTTGTTTTGCAGGCCAGGCTCAGTTTTGATTTTTCTATTCAGAATTACAATCATCTAATCACTCTGAAGCTTTATGCCTGCTGCCTTTGAATGGAGGGATGTGGGATTTTAACAGCGATGACAATCTTGTTATTTTCTGCCTTGGTTTCCTGCAGGAGTGCTTTCCCAGCATGCCCAGTTGCCAAGAGTTCACTTCTGCCAGTGTTTATCATTCCTCAGAGTTCTCGCAGTGGAAAAGAGTAACTGTGTCCCTGCAGCAGAAAACATGGTAAGAATATCTTTGTAGGCATTAATCCTTGGGAAAGGGCCAAATATAAGGTGATTCATTGTCTTCCCACCAACTGTCTCGTCTCGTAAATCTACAGAATGTGAAATGAAAGACTCCAGGTAACTGAACTATGATTGGCTCCTCCCAAACCTGCGACAACGGGGTTTAATTATCTTAACAGCTGTTATCTACTCAAATTAATTTTTAATCTCTGTAATAGGCATAAACATTTTAACAGGCTTCTGTAAGGCATTGATAAAATATGTGCAGTTTTTTAGTATCTTAGTGAATGCATTCAAACCACAAAAAACACTGATGTTCAAACATGTTCAAGTGTGTTAGATGAGATTTGTTAATCTTCGCACCAGTCTCATTAAGCATTTGCAGGACATTTATGCAAAGCTGCTGCTTGAGCCTGCCATTTTTTTAAACATTCACTTTATGTATCGAGTACAGCTTAGACAAATTGTATTTGTTATTGCTTTATGAAAATGAATTTGGCTTTATGTGTGGATATTTGCATATCTGCACTGCTGATGAGATGCAGGCAGCTGTCATGGACAGGTTTTTTTAATTAAGCCAGAGTAATTATCACATTTCAGTTTTGGAATATAAATATTAAAATACTATTACGTTATTTGGTATTTGACAGGGGAAGGCATGTTTGAACATTCACTTATAATCATTTGATCTTCCTAAACGGGTTGACCTTGAAAACCAGCTTGAGGTATTTCCACAGCCTAACACATGCAGCTTGCCTTGAAGTTTAGAATCCTAAAGATCTGGTATTCAGAACTCTGGGGACTGTGGAAAACAAATATGTGCACCAGGAAAGGAATACTGTCTTGGAAGCAATACCCTTCATGTGGCTAGATGGCCCTTGACCCCCCTCTCTAACAGATCTACTTGTTAAATAATGTATCCATGCACATTTGCTGTCCTAAGTACAATGGTTGATCAGCATGGGAATTCTGAACACGCTAAAACATCGTCCATGTTCAACCAATGTCAAGAGTGTTTTATTGTCATATGTCCCAAAATAGAACAATGAAAATTTAACTTGCAGCAGCGCAACAGATATGTTAACATAGTAATCTGTAAACACCATAACAAACAACAAAAATAAAATCTGTATATATAAACAATAATAGTGCAACGACCAAAACAATGCCCCCAACACTAGGTAGTTCGGAGCTTATTTGGAGATTGTAGTGTTTAATAGCCTGATGATTGTAGGGAAGTAGCAGCTCCTGAACCTGTTAAGGATTACAGAACACGTTAAGAAATAAAGTGGATGAGCTTGAGGCTCAGTTAGAAATTGGCAAGTATGATGTTGTGGGAATTACAGAGACATGGCTGCAAGAGGACCAGTGCTGGGAACTGAATATTCAGGGGTATAGGTCCCGTCGAAAAGACAGACAGGTGAGCAGAGGGGGTGGGGTAGCTGTTGGTAAGGAATGAAATTCAGTCCCTTGCGAGGGGTGACATAGAATCAGGAGATATCGAGTCAGTATGGATAGAAAAAAGTAATTGTAAGGGTAAACAGACCCTAATGGGAGTTATCTAGAGGGCCCCCAAACAGTAGCCTGGATATTGGGTGCAAGTTGAATCAAGAGTTAAAATTGGCATGTAGCAAAGGTAATGCTAAGGTTATGGGACATTTCAACATGCAGGTAGACTGGGAAAATCAGGTTGGTACTGGACCCCAAGAAAGGGAGTTTGTGGAGTGCCTCTGAGATGGATTCTTAGAGCAGCTTGTACTCGAGCCTACCAGGGAGAAGGCAATTCTGGATTTAGTGTTGTGTAATGAACTGGATTTGATAAGGGAACTCAAGGTAAAGGAGCTATTAGGAGGTAGTGACCATAATATGATACGTTTTAATTTACAATTTGAGAGGGAGAAGGAAAAATTGGAAGTGTCAGTATTACAGTTGAGCAAAGGGGACTATGGAGGCATGAGGGAGGAGCTGGCCAAAGTTGACTGGGAAGAGACCCTAACAGGGATGACAGTGGAACAACAATGGCAGGTATTTCTGGGATTAATATGGAAGGTGCAGGATCAGTTCATTCCAAAGAGGAAGATTCTAAGGGGAGTAAGAGATGATTGTGGCCGACAAGGGAAGTCAAGGACAGTATAAAAATAAAAGAGAAGAAGTACAACATAGCAAAGAAGAGCGGGAAGCCAGAGGATTGGAAACATTTTAAAGAGCATCAGAAGATAACTAAAAAGGCAATACGGGGAGAAAAGATGAGGTACGAAGGTAAGCTAGCCAAGAATATAAAGGAGGATAGTAAAAGCTTCTATAGGAATGTGAAGAGGAAAAAATTAGTTAAGACAAATGTGGATCCCTTGAAGACAGAAACAGGTAAATTTATTATGGGGAACAAGGAAATGGCAGACGAGTTGAATAGGTACTTTGTTTGTGTCTTCCTGAGTGAAGACAGACCCAATCTCCCAGATGTACTAGTGGCCAGAGGACCTAGGGTAACAGAGGAACTGAAGGAAATTCACATTAGGCAGGAAATGGTGTTGGGTATACTGAAGGTTGATAAATCCCCAGGGCCTGGTGGTCTGCATCCCAGGGTACTTAAGGAGGTGGCTCTAGAAATCGTGAACGCATTGGTGATAATTTTCCAATGTTCTATAGACTCAGGATCATTTCCTGTGGATTGGAAGGTAGCTAATGTTATCCCACTTTTTAAGAAAGGAGGGAGAGAGAAAACGGAATTATAGACCAGTTAGCCTGACATAGGTGGTGGGGAAGATGCTGGAGTCAATTATAGAAAATGAAATAGCGGCACATTTGGATAGCAGTAACGGGATCGGTCCACGTCAGCATGGATTTACGAACAGGAAATCATGCTTGACTATTCTTCTGGAATTTTTTGAGGATGTAACTAGGAAAATGGACAAGGGAGAGCCAGTGGATGTAGTGTACCTGGACTTTCAGAAAGCCTTTGGTAAGGTCCCACATAGGAGATTAGTGGGCAAAATTAGAGCACATGGTATTGGGGGTAGGGTACTGACATGGATAGAAAATTGGTTGGCAGACAGGAAACAAAGAGTAGGGATTAACAAATTCCTTTCAGAATGGCAGGCAGTGACTAGTGGGGTACCACAAGGCTCGGTGCTGGTACCGCAGCTATTTACAATATACATTAATGATTTAGATGAAGGGGTTAAAAGTAACATTAGCAAATTTGCAGATGACACAAAGCTGGGTGGCATTGTGAACTGTGAGGAGGATGCTATGGGGATGCAGCGTGTTTTGGACAGGTTGTGTGAGTGGGCAGATGTATGGCAGATGCAGTTTAATGTGGATAAATGCAGGACTGTGGAGTCGATACCCAAAATACCCGACTCCGACTCCTTGATTTCTTGTGTATCCGATTCCGACTCCAGCAGCATCAAAATTGTGACTCCGACTCCACAGCCCTGGATAAATGTGAGGTTATCCACTTTGGTGTCAAGAACAGGAAGGTAGATTATTATCTGAATGGAGTCAAGTTAGGAAAAGGGGAAGTTGAGGAGTTGAGTATAGGAGCAAAGAGGTCCTTCTGCAGTTGTACAGGGCCTGGTGAGACCACACCTGGAGTATTGTGTGCAGTTTTGGTCTCCAAATTTGAGGAAGGACATTCTTGCTATTGAAGGAGTGCAGTGTAGGTTCACGGGGTTAATTCCCGGGATGGCGGGACTGTCATATGTTGAAAGAATGGAACGACTGGGCTGGTATACACTGGAATTTAGAAGGATGAGAGGGGATCTTATTGAAACATATAGGATTATTAAGGGATTGGACACGCTGGAGGCAGGAAACATGTTCCTGGTGTTGGGGGAGTCCAGAACCAGGGGCCACAGTTTAAGAATAAGGAGTAGGCCATTTAGAACAGAGATGAGGAAACACTTTTTCACCCAGAGAGTTGTAAATCTGTGGAATTCTCTGCCTCAGACGGCAGTGGAGGCTGATTCTCTGGATGCTTTCAAGAGAAAGTTAGATAGAGCTCTTAAAGATAGCGGTGTCAAGGGATATGGGGAGAAGGCAGGAACGGGGTACTGATTGTGAATGATCAGCCATGATCACAGTGAATGGCAGTGCTGGCTCGAAGGGCCGAATGGCGTCTATTGTCTATTGTCACAGTTTTCAGGCTCATATGTATTCCTCCCAATGGCAGGAGTGCAATGAGTGTGGGGCCAGGGTGGTGTGGGTCTCTGAAGATGTTGGCTGCCTTTTTGAGGCAGCAACTGCTTTGATGGTAAGAAGGTCTGTACCAGTGATGGAATGGGCAGTGTTCATCACTCTTTGCAATCTTCTTCGATCCTGGGTGTTCAAGTTACCGAACCAGTCACTATGCTCCCAACCATACACCTGTAGAAGTTCAAGAGAGTATTCGTTGACATACCGGATGCGCCCAACAATCAACAATGTGATTAATTTTATTGAGATTTAACTTTCTTAAACACAGTAATTGAGCTATTATTTAAACACATGAAAATGTATAAGAATCAGAGGTCTCTATTAGTGAGGTTTTCCCAAATAATCTCACAGAGGATTCAGATTACATTCCCCACTCTACTGGCTTCATCACTTTAATTGCTATGGAGGGCGTGCAGCGTAGGTTCACTAGGTTAATTCCCGGAATGGCGGGACTGTCGTATGTTGAAAGGCTGGAGCGATTGGGCTTGTATACACTGGAATTTAGAAGGATGAGGGGGGATCTTATTGAAACATATAAGATAATTAGGGGATTGGACACATTAGAGGCAGATAACATGTTCCCAATGTTGGGGGAGTCCAGAACAAGGGGCCACAGTTTAAGAATAAGGGGTAGGCCATTTAGAACGGAGATGAGGAAGAATTTTTTCAGTCAGAGGGTGGTGAAGTTGTGGAATTCTCTGCCTCAGAAGGCAGTGGAGGCCAGTTCGTTGGATGCTTTCAAGAGAGAGCTGGATAGAGCTCTTAAGGATAGCGGAGTGAGGGGATATGGGGAGAAGGCAGGAACGGGGTACTGATTGAGAGTGATCAGCCATGATCGCATTGAATGGCGGTGCTGGCTCGAAGGGCTGAATGGCCTACTCCTGCACCTATTGTCTATTGTCTATTGTCTATTGTAATTACATTGCATTTGAGTCATTGCAGCATAAATGGTCTCTCTACCAATTTATAATGTTGCTTTGCTTGTGTGAAATATATCTTGAAGATTAAGTACAGGTTCAGATTGTTCCTTTGTACACCTCTCCCCGGTAGGTATTGATTGCAAGAGCACCACAGACCTTTGATACCTCACTCAAGTGACCATTCTTTGTATACAAACCAGAAAATGAATATGGCCAGGTTTGGCGATTCCTTTTTAACTACAGTTGAGCATTGCTCTGTCTCCAGGAAGCTTCATTCTAGCATCGGCCAAAAGCGATCATGACCAAAATCTGCTATTGATTCTTGCCTCTAGTTTTGAAGACTCGGGCCACTGTGCTGGAAAAGGTCAAATGAACTGTTAAGACTAGAAAACAAACTTAAAATCATGCAGCCTATTTGATGTGATTACCTTTGCCAAGTCAACTCTTTAGAACGTTAAAGATATTTCCTTCAACATGTCTCCAGGATGTTTCACTGTGACGACCAGATCCCTCTGTTCTATTAGCCACTATAAATGCCGTCATAAAAGGCATTTTCATATTCATGGCTAATAAATATTGGCGGAGAGCAGTTACAGTTTGCATGATGCTCTTCTTAAAACAGCATTGGGTATTTATTGTTGTACTTATTGTATTTATTGTTTGCTCTATGAGCTTCATGCGAATTAGAAATTTAATTGCACCCTGGTGTATATGGCAATAAACTAATCTGAAATTGGATATGTTAATTCTAAAGACTAATGCATCTTTTTAAATGTACTCAGGTCAAGTGCCACACGTTTCCGCTGGAGCCAGAGTTATTACATGGTTCAAGATGAATGGGCATTAGATGATATTTATATTGGACAACAGTGTCCTGGGATGTGTAATGGCCATGGCTGGTGTCACAACGGATTATGCAAGTATGTGGGTGTAGTAACATACAACTAATGCCTTGTCAGCAGATATGTGTTGGACAATAGAAGATCATTGAGACACGTTAACCTAATTCACCATTCAGTTCAAAAATAGACGATCTATGCCTCAACTTAATTTACCCACCTTTGATCTGGGTCTCTTGATGTCCGTTAGATAGTTAATTGTAGTTTAGTTTATTGTCACGTGTGGTGCGGTACAATGAAAAGCTTTTGTTACATTAAGAGATTTTAAAAGATTTTATTGTTTGAAGTCGTTTAGTTTAGAGATACAGTGCGGAAATAGGCTCTTCAGCCCACCAAGACCGCGCATACCAGTGATTCCCGCATACTTACACTATCCTACACACACTTGGGATAATTTACAATTATACCAAGCCAATTAACGTACAAACTTGGACATCTTTGGAGTGTGGGAGGAATCCAGAGCACCCGCAGAAAGCCCACGCAGGTCACGGGGAGAACGTACAAACTCTGTGGTAGCAGAGGAAGTTAAAGTAAGGATTATGATGGAGCAAATAAATTATACGCAAGGAACGATGGGATTGATGTACTGGCTGCCTTTTTATCAATACATATCATTTATTTAATAAAAAGGAACACCGGATGGTGATTTATACTAAAGATAAACACAAGATGTTGGAGTAACTCAGCGGGTCAGGAAGTATCCCTGGGAAAATCCCTGGTGATGCTTTGGGTCGGAACCCTTCAGACTGAAGATGAGCCCTGATCTGAAACGTCACCTATCCATTTTCTCCAGAGATGTTGCCTGACCCACTGAGTTACTCCAGCATTTTACATCTATCTTTCATGCCTTTCATTTAGTTGTTTATTTTTATAATTTTGAATACTTCTACAATTGAAATTTGTGACCTTACCATGCCACCAATCATTTGATTTATCATCCCTTTAAGGTAAAGGTGGGTAAATACAGCTTGTAGACATAGTGCAGGAGTGCACCATCACCATGCTGTGACTGAACATGATTGTTTCTTCCCTTAAAGTTGTGATCCAGGTTATCGTGGATCTTCCTGTAAACCAGACGTTATGTTACCTTCAACGGTGACATGTGACTTTGAGAATGAGGCTGTGATGAAGAATGATTGGCAGGAAGTGATAGGAGGACAAATTGTTAAACCCGAAGAAGGCTGTGGAATCATTTCCTCTGGATCCTCTCTCTACTTCTCTGAGGTAAAGTTCACTCTTTCTCCAATACAACCTGAATTGCTGTCCGATTGGGAGAGGCTTTCATACTATATTGGGATTAATGCCTTCATACAAAACTATTCGTAAAGATGAACAGTATCGAGTTACATGAACACTTGGTTGTTCAGAGTAGTAATCATATCCATAAACTATACAGGCTTCCTGTTAGATCGTTAGCCATCATTGGCATTCATGGTCTCAGTTCATCAGTAGTGGCAGAGGTACAATTGGTCTCAATGGCCTGGGCTGAGAAAGCAAGAGGAAAATCATGCTAGATATTCACAGTCACAAACCTTCATATAAAATGAGGGTACAGGTAAAATCAAGTGAGAATGCATTTAAGTTTGGCTACTTTGGTAACCAGGTCTCGTAGCGGTACTGTAAAGCGACTCGTATGAAGAACTAAGGTGCTTTGAGGCAGAGATAAAACTATTGTGGGCTAAAGTACAATGTGATGATTTCCTCCATTCACTTTTTGCAAAGAGCAAACTCCACTTATCTTTGTGCAAATCACTTACCCAGTGTTTTTTGTCATCTGCTGCCATATGTTTTAATAACATAAAGTGAAGGATATATCCACCACCCTAACATTACATTTGCTCGCATTTTTTGTTTATCCAGAATGGAAAGAGGCAGCTGGTTAGCTGGGACCTGGACACCCAATGGGTTGACTTTATCCAGTTTTATATTCGGATTGGAGGGAACACGGGATCCTGTAATACACCTGACAGCAGAGAGGAGGGTGTTTTGTTGCAGTACAGCAACAATGGTGGCATTACCTGGAACCTGCTGTCAGAAATGTACTTCTCTGATTTCAGTCAACCCAGGTATGATGCATGGATGGAGCATGGTTAGTTTCAAGACAATTAAACAAACATTGAAGCTGAACGTTGTTGCACTGGGTAGCTCATCTCTTCAAAGCTGCTTTTTAACATTCTTCAAAGGTGCTTTGGCCAGATTGGTCACAGTAGCATTGTGTGCTTGTTACCAAAAATGCTGCTGACATTGCCAGCTCTCACCTTGGCTTTGTAAATAAAATGCAACATCTGGAGAAATTTAATCTTTCCATCATTGATTTCTCTGTATCTTCCTCGCACACCAGCCTCGTGACACAAGCGCTGTTGGACCCGACAGCCCAATACTCTGCTGCCACTGGCTACATGTGTTCTGTCACTGTAACACTTGGCTTTCAGTGCACAATCCCTCAGAAAGCAAGCATGCTACAGCCCATCAGAGGAGTGACATTCAGGAACTTTTAGTGCAGGAAGAGTTCCTGAAGCAAGTTCAATCTTCCAGTCAAGAGAAGTAGACTCCTCTTTCATCTGAGACTAGGTAGAGTCATTGTAAGCAAATTGGAAGACTGAAGTTAAACCAAAATCAATTTTGTTGCATATTTTGTGTTGTATTCAACAGATTTGTTTATTTTGAGCTTCCGGCCTTGGCGAAGACGACTTGCACAAGGTTCCGTTGGTGGCAGGCAGTTCATTCCGGTGAAGGGTATGACCAGTGGGCTATTGATGACATCATCATTTTATCTGAACGGCAGAAACAAATCATCCCTGTCATCACACCAACAATACAACAGGTAACAATGTGATTCTTTTATTGTTGAACATTACCTGGTGAAACTCCAGTTGAACGTTAAAATACCGAATATTACTTCAGGGTCATCTTGCCGCCAGCTCTTTAAGCAACTGGTTGGAATTGCACGTCAAGGCTGTAGTTTCACCCGAAGGCCACACAGATGGGTACTGTGGGGCGGCTCAGTCTGGACAATAGCTGGACAATAGAACACCATGAGAAAGGTTTTCTCCGGGTGCTTCGGTTTCCTCCCACATTCCAAAGATGTGCAGGTTTGTAGGTTAATTGGCTTCTGTAAATTGCCCTTAGTGTGTAGGATGGGAAAGTGGGATAACATGGAACTAGTATACAGGTCATAGAGTCATACAGCGTGGAAACAGACCCTTCGGCTTAACTTGTCCATGCCGACAACATGCCCCAGCGATACCAGTCGCACCTGTCTATGTTTGGCCCATATCCCTCTACACCTATCCTATCCATGTATCTGTCTAAATGTTTCTTAAACACTGCAATAATACCTGCCTCAACTACCCCCTCCGGCAGCTCGCTCCATACACCCACCACACTTTGTGTAAAAAAATATTACCCCTCAGATTCCTTTTCAATTTATCCCCCCTCACTTTTAACCTATGTCCTCTAGTTCTCGATTCCTCTCCTCTGGTTCTTGCCCATAGTAGCTGAATCGTGTAGCTGGGACAAGTTGGCTGACGTGGGTAAGTTGGGCTGAAGGGCCTGTTTCCACACTGTATCACTCTATGACTCTGTATTCCATGCTGGAGCTGTGTGTTTAGGACAAACAGGTTCCCTTCAAAATCTCATTTTCTGCCGGCTCAGTCAAATGATGTCCTGCCCGTCACTCCCAAGGTTTCAAGTGTCTGATGGAGTACCAGTCACATTCCAACAATCTTAAATTCAGGTCTTTTAATCACCCTTAGATGGAACGCAGTGTTAGAAATAAAATATAGATTCATGTCCTTGACACACTGGAAGTAATCAGTGAAAGGCTGGAATTGCTCAAGGGAATTGGTTTAGGAAACAGATGTGCATTTCATGCACTCATCAATCTTGACATAAAATCTAATCACTGAAATGGAGATTTTTTATCATTGATCAACATTAATAAAAACATTTTGATTAGTCAAGGTTATAGTCCATGAAGATATCTAATAAACTGAGCGGATTATGTTATGTCAATTGCACCATTAAAAACGTTTTAAAATTTGCCAAAAAGATAACTGAACAACTTAGTAATCATCAGGATATGGAAGGTTAATCGGGTTCAGAACTTTGTATGTTCATGATTTCCTCGCTTTCTTATAAGTAATAAAGCTTGGTTGTATTTCAACTGTTTGTTCAGTGTAAACTGATCCCAGTTACTCCAATAAATAATCAAACTCAAAACATTTTATAACATTGCAACAATATTCTTCTTACAGGGATTAGAAGTACTCTTTACCTTTGAAATCCTGTTTCAGTCTTCAAAAAAGAGTGCTTTAGTTGTTACTTTCTTACTCATGTAAATGAACGGCTGCAGTTTGAACAGTACATTTGCTAGAGACACCAGAAACTGCAGATGTTGGAATCTTGAGCAAAAAAAAGTGCTTGTAGAGGTCAGTGGGTCAGGCAACATCTATGGAGGGAAATGGACAGGTAATGTTTGAGACAGGACCCTTCTTCAGAATGAATAAATTTGCTACCTAGGTTCAAGATTCTTCATTCTTTGGCTTGCATATCAAACATGTCTCTGTTTTATACAAGCCATAATCATTACATTGTAATAAAGTGATTGGTCATTAATTGACAAAACTTTGGATGTGGCTCCTGTGAGTGGAAATATGTTAAATGTGAAAAGCTGTGTTAAATTACCAAGGGGTGAATATTTAGTAATGCACAATCTCTCTCATTTTTCTATTTAAAGTTTTGTGTGACTTGACCAAGTTCAACAGAAAAATAGGAGGTCCTTGTGCTCTTTCCGGTATTGTACACAAGAGAAATGGGCACAAAAAGTCAGTTTATAGGCTGGTGCTTAGAGATTGCGTTTGAAAGTTATGGGCTCAGAGAGCCATGACAAATGTGCTGTAACCAAATCAATCTGGTGCCCAGAGTATGAAAGCATCTGGAGAATCCCATTCACATTCTTTGATTTATTACCAGTAAGATCATGCCAGTTTGCTGGATTGGAGGATGAAGGTGTTTCCTTTTTGAAATGTAATTAATTTGAAAGTGGCTTTTGTAGCTAACTAAAGTTCTCTGAAGGTGACATCAACTTCTGTGAATTAGTCAGAGGCAAGTTTTGTAGATTCAGGTTGAATCTGGCACCTTAATTGATTTTGCAAAGTGTTCTGACATTGGTCTAAAGCCTCTGTATATGTGGGGTTCACTTTTCAAAATCCATTGGGGTGCACAGAAACCTCTCCCCCATAATCCGAGTGAAGCTTACCACTGGCGTCTTCCACTCTCTGAAAAAGTGTGTGGGGTGATTCCCTGATGTGATGTAACCAGTGGAGGATACTGCTTGTGGGGAAAGCATGTCACAAAATTGAGAGGCAAGTCTGAGCATTGATTCTACACTGAGCATTGTTACTACTACGATTCTTAGAATTTACAGGCAAAGGTTCAGGTTGCTGCTTACTTCAGTGCAATTATATATACAGAATGATAGAAGACCTCTTAACTGTTAGAGCAGAAATCAGACCGAGGTGACCCTGTTTTATTGCTGAAGAGCCTTGATGGGCAAAGATTTACAGATAGAGATTCTTGACAAATACTCAGAGGAGTCATTTCCCAGGAACATGTTATCCATCTTGACATTAAAAAAAGACTACTTCCCTGCAAAGGTCTAAATCTGTGACTGACTCTTACACTGTAAGATAATTTATTTTAAGAACAGAGGTTTAATAGACTTTGCGTTCTATCTTAAGCAATCATTCCAATTGTATCAACATTACAGCAAACAAAGTGATTTTCACACTTTTGTCCATCACCATCCAGAATATCAAGGGTTCAAACATAACCTTGAATCAACTACTGCACACCCGAGACATTCAAATAATGTTACTGGCAGACACAGAACAAGTCTTGAGCCATTGTTCTAATCAAACTTTTATTTCCCCGACAGTTCTTAGACAGGTAGCAGTTCAAATAGAGTCTCAGCATTAGATAATTGCAGCAATTTGCTCTAAAGTATCAGCTAGTCATGTCTCGGAGAACTGAAGCATGAAATCAATTGTTAAGTAAGGCTTAGTGTTCAGTTCAGCAAGCAGGTACTTGATCATTTACAGCTTGAAAGTGTAGTAAAACAGTGGAGCACTAATAAGCGTTAAATTGGCAATTGCATTTCACAAGGCTGCAATGAAGAGTCTGCCTCCAAGCTATTTACACCACATTTACAATCAAGTGCCTCTTCAGTGTAAGAATGTTGTGACGGGGGGGCCAGTCTCTCAAAGTGTATACAGCCACAAAGCGCCTTAATCTAACAGAGCAGGCTGCAGAAAATAAGGACATAAAGTGGTGGAGTAACTCAGTGGGTCAGACAGAATCTCTGGAGAACTGTTCCATTTCGAGTCAAGACCCTTTTTTACATTGGAGATTTGGTTTCAGGCCACATGGTTGGAGAGCACACGTACAAACAAAGCCACCAGAGAGGAATATACCAACTCAGCAGCAAGTGAATTAAAGGTGGGAATGACCCAGTGTGCTTGGCCAGTTAGAATTAGCATCAGTCTTCCACTGCAGCCTTTTCACAATTCCTGGAGAGATTTTCAGCCTCAGAGTGAAGGAGGAGATGGAGACAGTAGGCGTTGGGTGCCAGCAGCAGAGCTTTCTCCTGACCCCTCCATTTCCATTGACGACCAGTTTGAAGTTGCCCTTAACGTGAAGACCTGTGATAGAGTTACCCTCTGGTTAATAGCTCAGGTTTGCCACTGATAACCTTGAGCATCTGTTTTGTTCAATGATGTTGATCCTGCTCCTGTGAGAGATGGAAGTGGCACCTGACCACTGATTGAGGAAGAGTACAAGGAGTTTTCTCTCTGTCTGGCACACATGGTAATTATTACTGACACAGGCTGCCAAAAGTAGGAAATACTTTTATTCCACTGGTCCCCATTAACTTGCCTAGTTCAATCAACAAAGCTTGGATTTAGAAAAAGAATGATTTGAAAATAAAGCTGCTTTATAGGCGAAAGGCCTGCAGTGCGATTAATTGTTCTGTTGCTTAGTCACATAATTAGGCCCAATGACTGCCTTAATATGGTAACTTTCCACATCCAGCTTAAAAGATCTTGATCAAGAAGTGGGAATCAGGTTCTGTCTCATTTCTGCAGTTGTTTAGAATACTGTGGCCTTTTACTACTGTGGTATCCACAGTGTGATATTGTGCACTGCAACCTGTCAAATAAGGACATAAGAAACTGAAGCAGGAGAAGGCCATTGAGCCCCTCAAGCTTACTCTACTATTCACAATTTACTTACGTTGACTTCATATTCCGTTATTTGATACTTTTATTTTGAAGACTAAAAGATGCCGGTATACATAGTATTCCTTGCTGTTGATGTCTGTGGCAGATTGTCACCTTATAAGCTGCTTAAGGGCCTGACCACCTTATTTAATTAATACATTTTATTTATTTAAACGTTAACCATTTTGTAATATTAAAAAGGTGAAAATCTATTTTTTAGATCTACTTTTAGAAGAACGGGTAGGCTGTACAATCACAAAAAAGAAAAGCCTTAATTCTCTTAATATCCAGAAAGAAATCTGTCTCTGTCTTGAATGTATTTAAGCGAGTGAACCTCCATGCCCTCTCAGATGGAACATCCAAAACGTAACAACCCTCTCATCTCTGTCCAGAATGTCCAACCCTTTACTTTGAGTTGGTAACATTGGAGTAACCTTGGTTACAGATACTACGTCCAGGGGGAAACAACATCCCTGCATCAAGCCTCCTGACGAATTTGGGATGTTTCATCCCTCTAAACTCCAGAGTGTAGTCTGTAGGAATGGTATACTGGGGTAAAAGGTCTTGTTGAATGGTGAAGCAGGCACGAGAGGCTGAAACGCCTGCTTCATCTGTGTTCTTACTATTTCCCAGTAGGACTTTACCCCAATTCTAGGTATCAGTCAGCCAAATTTTTCATTGTATTCTCTCTATTGCATGTATATCCTTCATTGGATAGGGAGACCAGATCTCTCAGCAGAACCCTGTTATAATTTCAGCAAGATGTATTTACTTATGTACTCAAATCCTTTTCGCAATTAATTGTTATCCTTCCTAATTGCTTTCTGTACTTGCATATTAATTTGTTTTAAATGCCAGTGTATGATATTTATCAACACCTATTAGGAAAAGTCTTCTTTAGTATTAATCAGTCAAGACAAAATATGATTTGATTCATGGTTTTTGAAACTGAGGATAAAGTTTAACTCGGGTGACATTTAAAAAAATCTATTTATTATTATTCGCTACTGCAAGTTTCTCACAGGGCAAATATATTTGTGAGCAGGAATGCAGGCAGACAGTGACAGCTAAGGCTATTTTATGGAGAGGGAGTTCCTGAAATGATTCACTTGAACGTCCTTGGAATACTCGTGCATCTGCACCAATGTACTTCAAGGATGAAACTGGTATAAGCACTGTGGTTACAAGCAGCTTATCTGCCCATTCCACATGTGTTGTTCTGATATTATCTTGCCCAGGATTTCCAATAATCCACCATCAAATAGCAACTCAAATGGATTTACTGTGTTTGAAGACAACTTTACATTAAGCAGCTCACTGCTGGCTTACAGTCACCACATTGCAGCCTGATTTACTGGGCTCTGAACCAGTTGTTCACTTGCAACTTGGCCACAGCTTTACCAACACTAGAGCATTATCTATATTGTCATCTTTAAACATATACTGTAAATGTCACTACACCATAAACAACTTTACTTTAATGTTAGAGTGAACTATATTAAAAAATCTTATGTGGTGACATTAAGAGGATCACAAATGTTCGCTTCTTACTAAAGCAGCTGGCTGAGTTCATGGATCTGATGTTTATCATTTAATGTATTTTCGTTTCTTTGTTGTCCCTCAGGACTATACACCATCCTATGATATCCCGCAGAGCCAGCTGAGCATTTGGCTGATGTTAGCTAATGAGGGGATGGGCAGCAATGAAACATTCTGCTCCATGACCCACTCGGCCATGGTGTTTGCCAAATCCGATGGTGACCGGGTTGCTGTGACTCGAGACCTGACTCTGAAACCTGGATACCTGCTTCAATTCAAGGTACTGTGTGTGTTCTATCACCTCACTGATGGTCCCTTCTGTTGTCTCACTGAGGCATCTTGCCCCTAGCCAGCGACTATTGTATCCTTGCATAGCATGTATCAATTGGAGGTTTAATGTCCGTAAAGGAATATTTGATTTTCTACCACGTTTTATGTCATTTTAAAGGTTTCTCAGAGTATTTTACAGCTAATGAAGCAGTTCTTAAGTGTAGCTAGTGTTATAAAGCGCGAAGCTCCCACAAGCATTTGACGTGCTCTTGCATGGTTTTTGAGGGTTTAGGGGTAGTTAGTATGAAGAACAGAAGAATACTGAAGAGGGTCTAGCCATTAACTCACAATGTCTGTGCCAACCATGGTGTCAAGCTAAACTGCATTTTATGCCTGCATGTGGTTTATATCCCTCAATTCCCTAACTGTTCATGTGTCTGTCAAATGCTTTTTAAAAGTTGCTATTGTATATGCTTCCACTATTTCTTCTGGCAGTTAATGCCGCGCATCTACCACTCTGTGTAAAAATACTTGCCACATAAATCATCTTTAAACCTTTGCCCTCTCATCTTAAAGCTATGCCCTGTTGTGTTTGACATCTCCACATTGGGAAAGACTCTGACAATTCATCCCGTATAGACCAATCAGCCAAAACATTATGACCACTGACAGGCAAAGTGAATAACGTTGATTATCTTATTACAATGGCACCTGTGAAGGGGTGGGATATATTAGACAGCAAGTGAACAGTCAGTTCTTAAAGTTGATGTGTTGGATGCAGGAGAAATGGGCAGGAGTAAAGACCTGAGCGACTTTGACAAGGGCCAAATTGTTATGGCCAGACGACTGGGTCAGAGCATCTCTGAAACGGCAAGGCTTGTGGGGTGCTCCTGGTCAGCAGTGGTGAGTACCTACTGTCAGTGATCTGAGGAGGGACAAACCACAAACCGGTGACAGGGTGTTGGGCGCCCAAGGCTCATCGAAGCCTGAGGGCAATGAAGGCTATCCCATCTGGTTTGAACAGATAGAAGGTCTACTGTGGCACAAGTTACAGAAAACTTTAATGGTGGTCATGGGAGGAATGTGTCACAATACACAGTGCATTGCACCTGGCTGCACACGGAGGACCAACAGCATATTAGGCAGGTGGTCATAATGTTTTGGCTCATCAGGTCATAATGTTTTGGCAGATTGGTGTATATGTCTCTCATAATTTTATACACTTCTATCAGGGCACCCTTCAACGTTCCAGAGAAAACAATCTACGTTTGCCTAACATCTTCTTACGACCAATAGTCTCCAATTTAGGCAATCTGCACCCTCTCCAATGCCTCCGTGTCCTTCCTGTAATGCAGCGACCAGAACTGCGCACATTACTCCAATATAGCCTAACCAAAGTTTTATACAGCTGCACCATGACTTCCCAACTTTTATACTCAACAACCAACCAATGAAGCCAAGCATGCTGTTGCCTGCTTTACCACCCTATCAACCTGTGTTGCCACTTTCAGGGAATTATGGATTTGGACCCCAAGACGAACTAGTTTGTTACTGACTACAGATTGAAATAGTCTTCATGTTCATAGGTATAGTAGGTTCAGGGGGAAAGCAGCATGTCGTGCAGTTCATGTATTGGGAAGCAGCTGTTTGGTCAGTTCTATTATAGTTCAACCTGTTCAATGCCACACCTGAGTATACTCGGGTCATGGCCTATAACAAAAGAAAAATTGACAGTGAACGGATTAAGGGAAACCAATATATAATCAACACTGCTTTAGGTCTGAGGTAAATTGATAGTGGCTGAATCATGTTGTGATTTATAATAAACACAATGCATTTGTCTGAAATTGTTTTCTGCAGGCTTTGAATAAAGGTTTTAATCTTCCTATTTAAAAGGCCTAAAATAGTAGGCATAGGAATTCCTTGATAATGTGTAAAAGGAAGGATCACTTTGGGAGGGTTGAATGCAGTTTTGGCCCGTGTCACTGCAAGGTCCTTGTAGCATTAGGTTGAATGGCTTTGTCCGTTCCCTAATGTCAATGCATTTCATGACAAATATTGCTACTGCAGGATTAAGATGGTAAGGCATTGCAGTTAAAATTTGGTGGAATATTTCTCATTTTGAATAGATGATACCTCATCCCCATTTTTTAAACAGTTGATGCGAAGCTGTCACTGTTATGTGATACACAGGACAGGCGCATATAATTGAAAATTAATGAACTGTGCAGAAATTTCCGATCAATGTATAACAAGCGAGAGCTGAATAATTGAAAGCTTGTAAAATAATGAAAGGCTACAAAGGTTAACAGCTGATTCATTGCCACAGATCAACTTTCCTCACAGCCCAGATTTACAGCCAGTTCCTTGATATTTGTCAAAAGGTGGTTTCATCCAGTTTAGTTGTTTGGATACTGATGTTTGACAATCCGAGTTTGACGATCAAATACAATTTATTTTTTTCCTTTGAGATGCTAATGGCATTTCCTCAATAAGTTCCAATGCATGCTCCAACCAATTAATAACACAAACAAAGATTTTAGTTTAATTTAGTTTAGTTTATTGTCATGCATGCCAAGGTATAGTGAAAAACCCATTTTAACCATTCCGCCGTATATATTTCCAATATGAGATCACAACAAATGGACTCCCTTAACGTATATATGTTTTTATTTTGTTTTTCACATCATGCATTGAGATTATGTCCAGAACATAAGAAAATGGAGAAGATGAATTATTGTACCATAAACTATGGACAACACTTGCAGATGAATGATTAATTTACACATTTCTCCATCTAGTATTTTAAAAGGCTCTTCAACTCTATTCCGATAGAGATGAGCAATCCATTAAAACAGCACAGGGGAACATCATAAAAATACATTGAGCATTCATCTACAAATATTGCCAGCTTCTCGTTCAAACATTTTGGGAGCTGAGTTTTTTTAATGCAGTGGTGCTGGGTTGATCCTGATCACTCTGCCAACACAATGTGACAGTGAAGTACAGGTTTCCTGGGTGAACTTTCAACTTGGTGGCTGGAGCTCTCCACCAAAGATGGTCCAACTTGCGATAGAAAGGAATGTTCTATGGTTACCCTAAGCCACGTCAGAGTGGAAATAAATTAAATGGAATAGAAATTGTACTCATTTTGAAATTGGGCAAAAGCAGTTTGTTCTGAACCCTAAAACCAGGCCAAATTGAACTACCATAAATCTATTCCTATTAAATCTTGCCCCTCTCACCATATAATGAAAGAGGACAATTAATATTCACGTATTCTCAGTCGTTAACCAGCATAATGATTAATCTATTACATCGAGTTTACTCCCTTCCTTGCTGCAGGACAGGCATGGTTGTATTTATGGCTTTCGGATGTTTTTGCCCAGGGAGGATTTAATTTTCCACATCTGGGACTTTTCAGCTGATCATCGGATGTGAGAGCCAGTTCAGCATTGCTGCCCCAGTTCTGCTCCAATACTCTCACGATGCTGGCAGATCTTGGTCCTTGGTAAAAGAAGGTTGCTACCCTGCATCAGCCAGTGTCAAAGGCTGCGAGGGAAGTTCAAGAGAACTGAGGGAGTCGACAGTTTATTACACAGGAGACTTTGAAACCTGGACAAGGATCACAGTCATTATCCCAAGATCTGTTACGTCCAGGTAAGGAATTTTGTACCTACCACGCGAGGTAGTTGATGCTACTAACATAAATACATTGATGAGAATGCTAAATTCAAGGTTATAGTTGGATGGTTGGGAAGGGCATCTCATGGAGCATAAACATTGGAATGTGTACAGTTTTGGTGCTCTTATCCGGGGAAGCCTGGACTTTCTTTAGTGGGAATACACTGATGTTCACTGGAAGGCGACCCCATGGGGTGAGATTGAGTAAAATAGGCCAATTTTACCAGGGTTCAGAAATATGTGATGATCTCATTGAAATATACAAAATTGTATAAAGACTTGAATCCAGAGCCTCCTACAAAGAGCAATATAATAATCACAAAATAATTAGATATAGTGATATTGTTGCAGGATAAATAATTCCCCTGCATAATTCCCTTACATTTCTTCTCTGCCTGAGAGAGCAGACTCGCTTTGGAGTACTGTTCCTCTGAAAGACAGCACTTTCAACCATGCTCCCTTTGCACCTCACTGGATCCTCTGGCTGCAACCTGACTAAATGCTCCCTACTTGTCCATTTTTTAATTTTGATGTGTGGAGGGATGGTGGGTTGAAGAGCCTGTTTCCACACTGTTCATTCTTTGTCATGATCAGCAGTCAAACACAAATGGAATTTACCAGCCATCCGTTGATCAAGAAAATTAGATGCAGCATTAGATGAGCTTTGTAGTTCTCTTTACACTCTGTTTCGAATAAAATCATCTTTACCAAGTGGAGAATTGGTCAGTAAATCAATATTTGCCTTCAACATTAGTCCAATTTAAATGTAAACTGACTTAACCAATGAAAACAGGTTCAAAAAAGAATAGAGACATTTGATGGGTTCTTTCCAGAAGTCGAGGAAGGGAACAAGCTTGTCCTTGCTTCTTGTGTGTGCCTTGGAAATTGTCTGTTAACTTTACCGTGGAAGTCTGGTTATTAGCTACAGTGTGGTTAATGAGCCATTCCCTTGTAATGGGCTGGCTTGCAGAAAATAATAAGACACTTTGTAACCTGTGCAGAACACAGGCTGTACACACCTTCTGAATCCACCAACAGGTCCTCTCCCTCTTTATAATAATTTGAGCATTAAGTCCAACCAGCCTGTGGCCGAATTGTTAAACATTTCATTTACCGAGAGCCATTTACGGAGTAATTATTTTTACTGTTAGAAATAACCGGAAAAAAATACTCAATTCTTTTGTAACTTTAAATCATGTGCTGTCTTATGAACAAGCAAGTAGACCAACTATTAGCTGACCACTCATACGCTCCAAGTATGGCAGGGAAAGAAGGAAGATAATATTAATGTTGCAGCAATTAGTTTGTGCTCTGACAGGATCCATAAACAGATATTGACTTTGATTTAATGATATAGATCAGATGAAGCCCCTGATAGGCTCAGACTGCTGGAGCAACTCAGCGGGTCAGGCAGCATCTCTGGAGAAAAGGAAAAGTTGACGTTTTGGGTCAGAACCCTTCTTCAGAAAGACATAAAGCCCCTGTTTTCTTTCCAAAAGATGCCACAGACCTTTGGTTCTGGTTGATTACTGCGCAAACACCTCATAAGTGGTTATCCCGCGCAGGTCGGAGTGAGATGTATGTTCTCTAGAACACGTGGACATCTTGCTGGAAAGCACAGCTTACTCTACATAGAGGAATATAAGTGGGACCCTTGAGGGAAAATGTCGATCACGAAATAAGGAATATAATCGATGGTTATTGACAGTTGTCACTGACAGCTGGTGAAATCTTGACCTTGGGCATACCCGTTTTCGAACCCCTGGGGGGAATTCAGCCTTTACTCTGGCAATGACCGACTGGGAACAAAGCCTCTCCATCTCTGAAATCAACAGTGTGCAGGATGCAAGAAAGCCTCGGGCAAGGTTACATGTGCAGCCTGCTGTGAGATCGGCCCATTACCAAAAAGTTACACAGGGGAACCTGTTATGCCATGTGTTGTATTTGTAAGAATTAAGCATCTGCAGACGGCTTTCCCTTGTGCTAAATAGTCATCCATTGTGCTGAGAATAGTAACACTGAACTTAAAGCCAACTATAAATCACTTGAACATTTTCATTATTCTACAGTGTATAACTACTTTTGTATCTATCATTGTAATGTCTCAGTTTCTTTCATTCTTTGGTGAATTACAGTAAGACTCGATTCCGCTGGTTTCAGGAGACCAACACCCACAAGAGTGCACCTGCCTTTGGCCTAGATGAAGTTTACATCTCTGAACCCTGCCCTAACTACTGCAGTGGACACGGTGACTGTATCTCTGGGGTCTGCTTCTGTGACTTTGGTTACTCTGGTAAGACCATGCCAGATAACTGTTACCTTTATCTGAAGCTAGTGCCAGAGATGGCAAGATCCCGATCTTTGTTAAATGTCATAGACATTGCCATTTCTTGTGTAGATACATCTGCTTCAGAAAGACAGAAATATCAGAACCAGCCAGCTTAAACTCTGCCCCTTCTTCTCTTATTCTTGAGCCCCAAAGAATTCACTGCATTTGGCAAGATGTGACATAAACAGTAAAACGTTAGCGCATTTTAAACTCTGGCTGATTTTTTTCCCCATTCAAAATAAAGCTGCTGATTCACCACCTCCCAAGATACATTTTATCTCCCATTGATGGCATAATGAATGTCTTGTACCAGGAAACTACTGAAGAGCAAAGTCCAAAATCATGAGTGAACTTTTCTGATTGATCAAAGATGGGATGCAGGATGAGAAGAGTGGACTTTGTTTGTTTGTAATGTGTGTAAAATAATATGTGTGTAGAATGAAAATAGGGAATTGAATATGTTGTGCACCATTTTGTCAACAGCTCAGGGAGACGTTGCTAAAGTACTGACAGGCTAGTTAATGAACCATACCTTTAGTTTAGGTGTGGCATTTTGAAAGTCTTTTAAAAAAAAATTAAAAATTAAGATTTGAGCAAGACCAGTTCTGCTACTTCTTACATTACCTGTGTTATATTGGACACTACATGTCTTAAATTACTTAAAATAACCTTTTCCTGTAGTCGCCTATCTGCCCAAATCAATGTATTACCTATAAATTATTCATATTAGCAAATCACAGTTTAATCCTGCTAAGTTTTATTCATTCAATAGTGTAATTCTCTTATTGTGCCGAGTATAACGGAGGAAAATCAATATCAAGACATTATGACATGTGCTCACATTGATTTTAAATTCAACTAATGTTTAGCAATTGTATTACTCGGGTGCATTATTCAAATACTTGATTCATTGTTTCAGATCACCATTTCTAGTTTAGGTAACAGAAAATGTTCTATACTTGAAAGCAAATATTAAATGTAGAAAGCTACTTCTCTCAATGATGCACGTCTCCATTCTCTCATAGTTGAACATGGAACCTGTGTACCGAACACACCGAACCCCAGTGAAATGACCGATCGGTTTGAGGATAAGCTGAGTCCTCTCTGGTTCAAGGTTGCAGGAGGACAGGCTGGAATTGGCTGTGGGATACTGAATGATGGGAATTCCCTCTACTTCACTGGCACCGGGCCAAGAGAAGCCAGAACTGTCTGTCTTGACACGACAAACATCAGGTGAAAAGCAAAATGTATACTTGACACTAGCTGTTGAAAAGGTTCACATCAAAAGCTCCCTTTTAATACTCATTAAGTACATGCATTTCCTGAAGATGCTGCACAAAAGCAACGTCTATTATTTTGAAAAAATGTTTCCCACATAGTTGTATGTCATGAAACACAATACTGATTATTACCACCAGATCCAAATTAAGTGAGTTTCATTTATCTCTATTGGTTTAGTTTTGGTTAACTCAAATAGGCAGGGGTAGCACTGTACTCATTGTAGAAGAACATGACTTTTGAGATAGCTGAAGTTGCCTCCAAAATTGGTTCCATCATTAGGATACGCTAATCTAATGAACTCATTGTCCGAAATGTGAAGCTGAAGATTTGAAAGGAACCGCTCTTATGGTATTCAAACTTCATTAAAAAATCCATGAATCCAAAAATCCAATACCATTATTTTACAACGATGTTGGTAATCAGTCTATCTTTCCTGGTGTGTGATTTGAGTTAATTAATTTTGGATTATCAGTAGAATGTGACTGTTTATTTCACTTGATTTACTCTAAAGACAGATTAATCAGAAGTGTGAGGCACATGCAGAATAAAGCTTTTGACCGTATGTCCTCCCATGAAATCCTATGAACATAGTCTGATGTATCAGTGCAAATTAGGGCGGCGGGGTTGAGTTGCTTCCTTGCAGTGCTTACAGTGCCAGAGACCCAGGTTTGATCGCTACTATGGGTGCTGTTTGAAAGTTTTTCCCATGACCACGTGGGTTTTCTCTGAAATCTTCGGTTTCCTCCCACACTCCAAAGACATACAGGTTTGTAGGTTAATTGACGGTATAAATGTAAATTGTCCTTAGTATGTTAGGATGGTGTTAATGTGCGGGGATCACTGGTCGGTGCGGACTCGATGGGCCGAACGACCTGTTTCCGTGCTCTATCTCTAAATTAAACTAAACTAAACTAAATATACCCTGTTCCCACACTGGCCATTGTTGTAGCTCTCCAAGTGCATTACCATTATGTCCTGAATACTAGATATTCTGACATGAATAAGCTGACAATTGGGGTCAGAGCTCATGTCCAGGCTGCCTCAGCACAGCAGCTGCCCCATGCAACCCTGAGCTTTTGTAGCAATGTGCACATAGCAAGAAGAGTTCCTTTGCACGACATTTCCCTGCTTACCTCCTGCTGAGTGACACCAGATAAGTTTCATTTTACTTGGGTATGATTTCCAGAATTCAGTTTCACACGTCAGATAGTTCAGTTTCATAGCTGGATTAGTCCTGTCCTGTGATAATTCTTGTGTTGTAATTCTATTGTCGACCTATGTTTCCATTATTGTCCATAATGCTCATCAGTACTCTCTAGATGACCTGTTTAATAACATACGGTGGTTCTGACAAAGTGTATTTGTGATACCTTCTTCCTATGAATTTCATCATCTCTACTTTTCATACATAGGTTGGTGCAATTTTATATCCGGATTGGAAGTAAAAGCCTTGGTTCTTCCTGCAGCAAACCAAGAGCTCGAAATGAAGGTAATTAGAATTCAGAATGTTTGCTAGAATACTGTATGTTTTTGCAAAGGGAACATATTATCAATAACCCCAATGTCTTCAGTGCTCATTTACGTGAAATACAAAATGCTCAAGGAACTCAGCGGGTCAGGCAGTATCTGTGGAGCGAATGAATAGACCAAGATCCTTCTCTGACTGAAGAATAGTATTGACCCAAAACTTTGCCTGTCTATTTCCTCCACGGGTGTATAAAAAACTTTGGTCCTGAATCGTCATTTGTAGCTTCTTCTTTCTTTTGCTCTTCACAGTCAATTCTTTGACTCTTAGGATGATTGCTAATGGTGGAGTCCATGCACGTGTAAATGAGTCCTGATTTTAATGTCCTTTAGTCATTGTCACTTTTATTTGTGTTTACCTTGATAATTTGTTGGATATTCTTCAAGTTTTTCTGCAGTTTTTTTTTCATTTTTTCAGCTGATCCAGGAAACAACAAAGGCACATAAAATGATTTGCAGTCTTACTCAAATTTCCCATAGGATAAGTCACGCTCTTGGTAACACTGTTTAAATGACATTGTTTGGATTCATAAGTAGGAAGAGATGGGAAAGTGGAGCTGATAAGCGAATTTACAAACATAAATGCACCCTGAGGAATCAACAAAAGGTGCTAATTAAGGAGAATCAATTAAGTCATTTCAGATATTGACAATCGTTATTTTAATTTCTTCATTTAGCAAGGCTCATTAAATAACCAGAAAATGCTTTATAATTTCACGGTGCCTTTTGAGAAAAAATGACTTCATAAAACATTATTGCACCAAGAATTTTATGGATTCAAAATATTTCAAATTATTGATTCCATTGTTTGAGAAACTTTAGATTGAGCTCACGTGGGTGCCTTGAGCTGTCACACTCCACTCAAGCAAGTCAATAAGGCAACAAGTGGAGTTCTCAGTGCAGGGGTAAAGGAACAAATTGCACGGAGTAATCATGTGATTAACAAGAAGAATATATCATGACTTTCCCTGCTCCTGTGTATTATTAGGGAAAAAAGTACTCGGGACAAACTCTTTTACTGCCATGTTTGAGAGCAGTGAAAGAAACTAGCGAGTTACCATCATCAAATTTAGTAGGATGGTACTTGTAAGGGGTTTCTGCGCCGAGCTTTCGCCCGACCTAAGGTCCCCGTGCCTTGCTCTGATCCCTTGACCAGGCCGCGCACACTGGTTCCCCGTGAGTGGTTCGACCCACTCACCCCCTACGGTTCTAGACACTGGACTTAGATGCAGGAGCGTTGATAGTGCAGAAAAAAACTCAACCAGACCAGATTTGAAGACCAGGGTTTAAATGGAAAAGGCTTTTATTGAACGCTTGGGACTATTGTCCATGAATACTTAGACACAGTTCCAAACGACATATGCACCACTACACGAATACTTAGACACAGTTCTAAACGACATGTGCATCATTTACACGAATACTTAGACACAGTTCTAAACGACATATGCATCACTACACGAATACTTAGACACAGTTCTAAATGACATATGCATGACTGTAAGATGGGGAACGTACGACACATCGCAAAATTGACCAACACATATTCCTTTACACACCCACGTTTATTCAAACCACCCTCCCCTCTACACTAAACTATGTCCAGGATATGCAGGATCGGGGTACATGCTCACCATGTGGCTATTACTGGGGTTACTGGCTGTTCGTGCTGCTTCTCCGCTGCTTTCCGTGAGGGTCGTGCTTGTCCCCTGAGTTTCTTCCTTCCGTTTCTTGCGTTCCTTGCAGGTTTTCTTGCAGTATTTCTTCTCGAGTTGCGTGCCGGTTCCTCTCTCTTGCACTTCGCTTCTTCTTGCCTGTCTTTTCTTCCTCCTGCATCCGTTTGACTTCCTTCTTGCGTGAGTTGCAGGTTTCTTCTTGCATCCCTTTGACTTCTAGTTTAAAACCCAAAAGTCGTGGCCAGTTATACTATTCTGACCCGTCCTATCTCCCGCCAGATCTTGGGATCTCTTTGTTTAAAAGATATGTATGAGTTTTCTCTCTGATCTGCGCTTATGTCCAGGGGTACCGGGGATGGCCAGACGGTGTTAATTGGTATTTCGTTGCGAGGTGATGGGTTTAACTGGTTTCCCATCACCTACCAGGTAGTTTTCTATGGGCTATTGTGCCCCCTTAACGAGATTAACTGTGTAGGTCGGCTTGGGGCATTGTGAGTATGCTGATGTCAGCGCCCCAGTGTCTGGACTTCGACCTGGTTTCGCAGGTTTCTGCATGGCCAATACCCATCCATTGTTCTGACCGTGGCTTTGCAGAAACCTAGAGACTGGGCTGTAAGGTTTTTACTTTTGTGGCTGGTCACGAGATCCTGCGGCCATTTTAGGACCCACAGATTGTGACATCCCTTGGTAAACTGACTGCAGCCTTTCTCCGCTATCAGCCCCAGTCTCCCGTTTAAAATGTCCAAACTGCAGCTCTTTGGTTTGGTGTTGATTTCAGAATGAGGGAAAACTTCTCAAATCTTACATACTTAATAATAATAATAATAATAATAATATTCATTTATTGTCATTGCAACGAGTACAACGAAATTAAAAAATAGCCAATCCTGACGGTGCGTACAAACATATATGCAATAAATGCAAAAACAAATAAATACATAAATACAATTAAATACAATTATATTAAGTACAAGATTTTTTAACGGTGTTGCCTAGTGCAAAGGTAGTGTTCAGTTCTCGTATGGCCCTGGGGTAAAAACTGTTCTTAAGTCTGTTTGTTCGGGATTTGATCGACCTGAAACGTCTTGAGGTACAACTGGGGAGAAGTGGTTGATGGGGGCTTTAACAGGAATATCCCACAGCATGCCTTTTGATTTTGTCATATGTATTAACTAGTTACACCAACTGTATTTATTTTATTCAAGATCTCTGCGTTGCTCCAGTTTGGCTTGTTGTCCATCCCTGATCTGAGCTGTGCCATCAGTGGTGATTTTGCCTTCAGCTGCATTAATCTTCTACTCTGATCTAATATGTCTTTCCCCAAACCACTCTGCGCTATCTCCTTTTAAAAAGCTATTGTAAACTGTATCTCTTTGACAAAGGTCTTAGCTGCCTATCGTCATGCCTTCCGATGGAGCTAAGAGTCAATCTTATCCTGTGCTTGTTCTTTGGGATGTTTTGCTACAATAAAGTGCTAAAACAAAATGACCACATTGTCATTTTATTACAAGTAATCAGGAAACAAACAAATCTTGTAAACAATCTGGTCATATAAACATATTATCATATAAACAATGTAGCCACTTTACGAATAAAAAATTCTGAGTTTAGGTATATCTATGTACCTGCAGGTGTTTAGAAAAGAAAGGATCGAGTAAATTAGATTAATAATTGATGGTATATATCTTATTCACTTCAGCTTTTAAAAATCCAGGAGATGGAGAACAAAGGTTAAACGTAATTTTCCTATTTAATACACATAAACTTGTTTAAGTTAACATGTATAGGGACTAAAATATTAATTGATACCCAAGTGAAATAAAAAATGATTTGTTTATTTATGTGTCTGGTTCCTTGCCTTATTAAAATCATGAATATATCGCATATCCTTGGAGAACATCTTATTTAATTCCCTCAGTGGGGACATCTTCCCCTCCAGCTATTTCACTTTCTAACACTTCCCCTCGCCCCAAACTACAGAGTAATCATTGACCTATACGGAATAATGTCAGAGGAAATCTGCCACTGTGAAGCAAAATCCTGGCAACACACTTAACCCTATCTCTCTCTCTGTCTCTCTCTTTCTCTCCCAAAATAGGAATTGTTGTCCAGTACACCAATGATAATGGAGTGACCTGGCATGTTTTGCGTGAGCTGGACTACATGTCTTTCCTCCAGCCTCAGATAATAACAATCGAGCTGCTCCCCGAAGCCAAAACCATATCGACAACATTCCGCTGGTGGCAGCCACAGCATGGTAAGCTTCCAGAACTTTGGAAACCAAGTATAAACTTATAAAAAGATTGTCTAGCCCCTTTATAACGTATACACCAATCAAATCTCCCTTTGAGCTCCTGTATTCAAAGCAAAGAATCCCAGCCAAAACAAAAAAAGATACAAAGTGCTGGAGGTCTCAGTGGGTCAGGCAGCATCTGTGGATGGCATAAGTAGGTGACATTTTGGGTCACAACCTCAACAGTTTTCTGATAACTAATTCATCGGCCCTGACAACACCCCTATAAATCTTTTCGGCATCCTTGCTAGGACTTGCACTTCCCTCTTGTAACAATGTGAAGAGATTGCACACAGACCCCTCATGGTTGCCAAATACTTGTATGATACAATCTTTTACAACTTTGTCCCTATTATATTTTTTGCCTTGACCTATAAAGGCAAGTTAACCTTCCTAAACATCCCATCCAGCATTTCTATTACCTTGAGACTTGTGGATATTAAATATAAGGTTTATTTTTCCAATACACTTCTTAATATGGAGTCATATACCACGGATCCTCATCCACGCCGACCAAAGATAACAGAGCAGAGCAAGATAGACCACTCGACCCTAAAAACCGTAGTATCTCATGGCGCCATTTTACTAGGCAGAAACTTGCAGAAACATTTTAAAAGAAAAATAACAAAATTCTGTGAATTGATAGATGAGATATATTCTGCATTTTAATGGTATCATCACACATACTGTTCCCCCAAAGCACTGCGAGAGGCATAACGGACAGCGGATTTTGCCTACTAAAATGGCTCCTTTGCGTACTACACTTCAGTATAGGTAATTTAGACGGAGTCTATCTTGCTCCGCTCTATTATCTGTGATGCCGACCAAGGTGCCCATCTAAGCTAGTCCCATTTGCTCATGTCTGGCCCATATCCCCCTAAATCATACCTATCCATGTAACTATCTGTGCCTTTAAATTGTTACACAGCTTAACCACTTCACCTGGCCTATCCTGCAACTAATTATGTATTCACTTGCCCTATTGGTCCCTCCATTAGATCATGGCTGATCTATTTTTCCCTCTCCACCCCATTCTCCTGCTTTCTCCCCATGACCTTGAACATTCTCCACCCTCCTCCATATTGTGTTCCATATCTCATGTACTTGTTCATCCATACAGTCAATTGATATCTTTTGCAGCAGTGTTCTTTCTCCCTATAAAGCTCTACACCAATTTCAGCATTTTTGGCATATCTTCTACTCACGGCACTTGCATTTCAATTCAAATCATAGAAACATAGAAAATAGGTGCAGGAGTTGGCCATTCTGCCCTTCGAACCAGCACTGCCATCCAATATGATCATGGCTGATCATCCAAAATCAGTACCCCATATCCCTTGATTCCCTTAGCCCGAAGAGCTAAATCTAACTCTCTCTTGAAAACATCCAGTGAATTGGCCTCCACAGAGAATTCCACAGATTCACAACTCTGGGTGAAAACGTTTTTCCTCATCTCAGTCCTAAATGGCCTACCCCTTATTCTTAAACTGTGACCCCTGGTTCTGGACTCCCCCAACATCGGGGACATTTTTTCTGCATCTCGCCTGTCCAAACCTTTAAGAATTTTATATGTTTCTATGAGATCTCCTCCCATCCTTCTAAATTCGAGTGAATACAAGCACAGTCGACCCATTCTTTCATCATATGTCATTCCTCCCTCAATAGCAATAATGTTCTTCCTCAAATTAGGAGACCAAAATTGCACACAATACTCCACCAGGGCCCTGTACAACTGCAGTAGGACCTCCTTGCTCCTCGACTCAAATCCTCTCTCAATGAAGGCCAACATGCCAATAGCTTTCTTCACTGCCTGCTGTATCTACATGCTTACTTTCAGTGACTGATGTACAAGCACACCCAGGTCTCGTTGCACTTCCCCTTTTCCTAATCGGTCACCATTCAGATAATAATCTACCTTCCTGTTCTTGCCACCAAAGTGGATAATCTCACATTTATCCACATCATACTGCATCTGCCATGCTTCTGCCCACTCTCCCAACCTATCCAAGCCACCCTGCAGCCTCATAGCATCCTCCTCGCAGCTCACACTGCCACCCAAATTTGTGTCATCTGCAAACTTAGAGATGTTACATTTAATTCCCTCGTCTAAGTCGTTAATAGCTATTGTAAACAGCTGGGGTACCAGCAACGAGCCTTGTGGCATTCCACTGCCTACCATTCTGAAAAGGACCCGTTAATTCCTACTCTTTGCGTCCTGTCTGCCAACCAGTCCTCTATCAATGTAAATACCCTGCCCCCAATACCATGTGCTCTAATTTTGCACACTAACTTCTTGTGTGGGACCTTGTCAAAGGCTTTTTGAAAGTCCAGATACACCACATCCACTGGCTCTCCCTTATCCATTTTACTTGTTACATCCTCAAAAAAATCCAAAAGATTAGTCAAGCATGATTTCTCCTTCATAAGTCCATGCTGACTTTGACTGATCCCTTCACTGCTTTCCAAATCACTGAATCAGAGATGCATTCTGTGAAAAGCAAGGGCCCAATGCTTTGGTGAACTCTGTTTTGCACACTAAGAATTGAAAATTAGCATCTACATAGTTTTTGTCATCTGCACAGAGTAAAATAGCACACTGCTTCTAATGGCAGATGATAATGTTAAGATTCTTAATTATGAAGATTAAATCACAACTACAAACTAATGAATTCTTGTGATCAGGCTTTTATCAATTGTTCTGCACTTCGTCTTTTCCAGCAATGGGCATGCCACCTGAATATGGAAATCTGGAATCCTTCTTCCTGCTTGTTACATTAGCTGAACATTGATTGTATTTGTCTTTTCAGGAAAAATCAGTGCACAATGGGCCTTGGATGATGTCTTGATTGGAATGAACGATAGCTCACTTACTGATTTTCAGGATAAATTTGATGACTCCTCTGACTTGCAGCTCAATTGGTATCGCATTCAAGGGGGCAATCCAGATATGTATTGTCACTCGAAGGACACAGCACTGGTTTTTAATCTGAATATTGGTAGGTAATTGAACAGGACTTGCAAACACAAGAACACAGGAGCTGGTGTAGGTCACCTGGCCCCTCAGGACTGCCTTGTCGTTAGTAATTCAATATGATTGTTGATGACCCATCCTATGCCTCATTTCTTCTTCTGTGTCAGTTCTTATAGTCACAGAATTCCCAGATTTTTTAAAAATGGATCTACCTCATTTTGAAATGCATCCTGTCATCTATCCTCCTCAGCCCAGCAGGCTGGAGAATTTCAGAGATTCACCATTACTGAAAACATTTCCAAAGGTGGCACAAAGTGCTGAAGTAACTCAGCAGGTCAGGCAGCATCTCCGGGGAACATGGACAGCATTGCTAGAGATTCTATCCATGTTCTCCACAGATGATGCTGAGTTACTCCAGCACTTTCTGTGTTTTTTTTGTAAACCAGCTTCTGCAGTTCCTTGTGTCTACTTTTCAAAAGATAGGCACCTCCACCCACCATTTTCCAGCATTAATCATAATAGCACAACACAGTCAATAAATAATCATAGAAACATTGAATAATTTTGATGCTTTAGTTACCAGACACATTTTTAACCCTCGAAATGATACATTCTCTCTTTCTCCTTCATCCCAATAGCTGTTGTCTATTTTGTATTCTAGGCAAGCCTCGGTTTGCAGAAACGTGGGATTTCCATGTTACTGCATCCACGTTCCTGCAATTTGAGCTCAATATGGGCTGCGGTAGTCAGTCGCCAGATTCCTCCAGCATCCACCTACAGTACTCGCTCAACACTGGCAAAGACTGGCATCTGGTGACAGAAGAGTGTGTCCCTCCCACCATTGGTTGTCTGCATTACACGGAGAGCTCGGTCTACACTGCACAGAGTTTCCAAAGCTGGAAACGTGTCACCGTCTACCTGTCTCCAGGAACTGTGTAAGTCTGCAAAGACATAAGGACGCAATTGGGAATGGGGAAAAAGTGGGCAAGACCAATGAGCGCATTGGCCTCCCAAATCAAATAATCACTTTAAGGATACACGCATGTCTATGTGTGTATGTGTTTAGCACAGATGGTGTACTTTAAATTTCTTCATATGATGATTTAGGAACAGGAAAATGACATTCATTCACTCAGACATATTCTGCTCTGCAGTTAGATCATGGCAGATCCTGTTTTTAATTTCTTCAATCACTACTGGTTTAATTCCTTATCCCTACCTGACATAAACCTCACTTTTAGCATTTTCATTTGACCCCTTCCCCTCCCCGTCCCCCAGCCAAAACAAATTTCGACTGGGTGAAGAAGTGTTCCCAATTTATTTTCTACTACCCTGCCACACTAAGTAATTTACCAACCATATCCATTTCAATAATCATCTTGACCACCTATATTATTCATATATTTCTCATGGCACAGAAGAAGGCTATTCAGTCCATTGAATCTCTGCCAGCTCTCCGAACAAACTCGTCAATCCCAATTTCATGGGTTATTTCCTCTAAACCTTTCCCTCTCACATCCTCATTAACTCCTCCCAATCCACCAGCATCCGCTTACACTAGGGACACTTTACAGTAACCAGTTATCTAACCAACACACATAGCTTTAGGATATAGGAAGAAAACAGATTACCCAGGGGGAAATTCACCAGGAGAACATGCAAACTGCACACAGACAGCACCAGAGGTCAGGATTAAAAACAGGTGCTGTGAGGCAGTAGCTGGATGAGTTGCACCACTGTGCTACCCTTAAAACTTTGTGGATTTAATATTTAGTTAAGTCCTGTAAATGAAAGGAGTATATTTCGGGTAAACCTCCCCCAAATCTGGTTTTGTTCCATAATGTTAGAGATGGATATACCAAGCACGCACTTTGCTTCCTGCTGTTGTTAGCCCTGTTGCCTCAATAATTGTGTAAAATAAATGTTTTTGTGAGATTGAAGCTACGCTTTAATTAATAATTTTCATTTCCTGAATGCTGAGAATGATTTATATTTCAACCTAGCACCTTTCCTTTTGATGTTACTTATTCGTCTACTGTCTAATTAGTTCCCCCAGGACCCGATTCAGATGGATACAGACTGAATATTCTTCTGGGACTGATAACTGGGCCATTGATAATGTGATCCTTGCCTCAGGGTGTCCCTGGATGTGTTCTGGTCATGGCATTTGTGACATGGGTCATTGTGTGTAAGTATGAAAGCATCGATCTAATTGTGACACCGATGTAAGGCAGGAAGCCGTTTTCTGTCGCTGACTGCAAAATAATTAGAATTCATCCTGATACAATATCAGGTCTAAAACAGATTGAGAAAAGTTTTCATTATTATTCATTACAGATTACAGAGTGGTGTATATTAACTGTTGACTAATGTATCCCATGACAAACTAATCCCAGAAGGGCATCAGCCACTAATTAAAGTAACCCTGCCAGTTCATTTTTGCTATTGAACACCAACTTGCTCCATCCAGCTTCAATTATAAAGAAAATGTTCATGGTTGACAAGATTTTAGATGTAAATCATTAATGGGACCATCTGCTCTAATGTGGCCTATTCAAAGCTATCTAATGCAGGATATTAGTCTGCTACCAAAAGATTTTAATTACATCGCCTTTAGAATGTTCTGAGATTAGTTCTTAACAATGCATTTTGTTGCAAGCCAATAATTAGAAATTCAGTAACTGGGAGCAGAGTACGATTAAGATTTGAAAAGGGAAATGATGGAGGGTTAAATTTCCATTCTTTTCCTTTTTATTGTTTAAATGTAAAAGTGTTTCTCCCCTTTTACAATTGCAAACTCCCATTAGTTACAATGGATGTAATTTTGATTTTGGCCAGTTGTATTATCTGATTGACAATGGATTGGATGCCTATTATAGAATTGTTGAGAGATTATGGAAGAGGGGGTTTGCAGGGCAGTAGATGAGAATTGTAGATGAGTGAAAGCTATTATGTAGGGATAGAAAACCAACAAAATAGGTTTCGGCAGGTTATGTTGTAATTGGCAACATTCAGTCTGGTTATTTGGTTTACTTGCTTCACTCAATCCTGACAGGTCAGGATTTTAAGGCTTGCATTTACAACAATCCTTTTTTTAGATGCACACTGTCGCTGCAGAACTTCAAGGAGCCGGGAGCAGTGGCTGTCGTGGTCTCAGTGCCAGCAGTTCCTAAGCGTTTTGTGACATTGAATGATTGAATGCTTCTAAGAACAGAATGGATGAAAGGCAGATTTTTGTTTTATAATTGATACTTTTCTGGGACTGAAACTCACTTCATCTTTGTTAATGTGTCAGAACGGACAATGGCAAATATAATTGGGTTCATTCTCCACATCCAGAGGAATGTTTTGTGACTGGAATAGGACAGTGGGAAAGTTTGCAACCTTCACATATGCTTTGTTACACTTACATTAATGGTGGGAAATGTAAAATTTGTATTATGTTTCATAGAATTGAAACTAAATATGGTTCAAGGCTTTTTCTGATTTGCCTTCGGAGACCTTTTTAAAAATGAATTCATGAAATGAATTTGTACGTGATCCTTGGAATTCCAGAGCTGCAGGAAGCAGGACATGATCAAAGCAGATAAATGAACTGAATGCTTCCCTTCTCTGTTAGATTTCCTGACTTTTTGTCAAGCCCCCCATGGTATCCTGCAAGAGGAGGTGCTGTTGGAATAAAGGTGCTGGGGTGGAAGAGGAAAAGCATTCTCCCCAATAATCTTGTGCTGTGCCTGGGGACTTGCACTGTGTGGCACAATGGCTGACAGCATTCAGCCTGATGAACACAAGTGAAAGGGTGGCTAGTAATGGTACAGCTGTGGGAGTGAGAAAATAACGTCTCAACAGTTTACGAGCAGTGATTGCAGTTGCAATCTATTCTTGGATTTTGTGTATTATTACATTTTATGAAATTGACTGATATACAATTACTATCTTGTATACAAGACTTGCTGGATAATATTCAAGAATTCTACATCAGAGATTTTTCAAAGAATTGTTTACAAAACAATGGACATCATTCCAGAAGAAGGGTCTCAACCCGAAACGTCACCCATTCCTTCTCTCCAGAAATGCTGCCTGTCCCGCTGAGTTACTCCAGCTTTTTGTGTTTATCTTGGATGATGCATCGGGTTGGAACCTTTCTTCAGACCCAGCTAATCCAGCCTTCACCATTTCACTGGTTCCTGGAGAAACCTTTCCATTGAATAGCAGAAAAGAGCATTTAATAGCAGCAAAGTCCGAAAAGCCAACAATGGGCACAAGCCGCCAGAGACTGGATGCTGATGCACAGGTTACTGCTTCTGCTGCACCTACAGTAAAGCTTCCAGGAAAACAGCAGCTGCATCCAGGCCAACTTTTTCAGTGAGGTAGCTTCTCCAGTAAAGCTGCCAGATCTGATGATTACAGCAAAGGGAACACACTTTCTTATTGCTGCTGCTAGCAGTAGCAGTATATCGTGGAAGGTGGCCTTCAATCTTGCTTAGGTGTCCAGTGCTTCGGGGACAATCCTCGGCATAGATGACCATTCTGGGTTCCATCATTTTGAAACCAGAATGGTTACCGCTAAACAAATAGAGCACTGCCTATTGCTCCTGCTCCCAAGGGGTGGAGATGGCAACAGAATCTATGAGGTGATAAGTCGAAACAACAAAGGGCTACAGATTGTATAAACTGATAAGAAAGGAAGGTGATGGGTGGAAGCCGACATGGGAGGGATGCTGGTCAGAAGAGAACAGTGGGGGGAGGGGATAGGGGACTCTTTGTACTGGATATCTCCGTTACACCCTCAGTCCTAATGCGGAGTCTTAACCTGAAATGTTGACTAACCCTTTGCCTCCATAGATCCTGCCTGACCTGCTGTGTTCGTCCAGCAGCTTGTTTTTTGCTCTAAGAGTATATTGTGCCTTGGATATTTGGGCCCATATTACACAGAAAATGTTGCATTGTTAATTGGCAATTTGATATGTTGGATGCATTGATTTGTGGACTTTAGCTGTGAGAATTTCATTAGGTTTTGCCTTTCACTGATAGGATGTTGTTTTGCTTGCAGGTGTGACAGTAACTTTGAAGGCCCCAACTGTGTACCCACTCTTCCATTGCCATCAATTCTCAAAGATGACTTTAATGAGAAACCCCACCCTGACCTCTGGCCTGAGGTTCTCGGAGCAGAAAGGGGAAACTTAAATGGGGAAATTATCAAATCTGGAACAGCGCTGGAATTCAACAGGGTTAGCGAACTTCTATAAATATGTAGATGTACAAAAGGTGTTGGAATACAGGTATGGCCCGACTCAACAAGGTGGAGTAAGTGAAGCTGCCACTGAACACACTGCCGCCAGCAAGTGAGGCTGCAAACACCAAGCCCATTTTTGTAATATTGGTCAATGCACAATCTCCCAGAGGTATTGTCATTCTAATCTGTTTAAACCAGAGTTTGGCACCTATTTATGTTTATCTTGTATTGTTTCAGAGTAACATTCACATCATCGCTTGGCATGAAACGGTCCTTTACAGCTTAAGTCCCTCTAATTGTCAGGAGCACCTGATTTATCACAGTATTATGTTGCCAGAAAGAGTTTATACAGATACGGTTTCATTAACATGAACCTCTCCAATAACCAGGACACGTATTCACTCCCTCTGGGCAAAATTCTGCAGATGGTGGAAATCTGAAATAAAAACAGAAAATGCCGGCGATACTCAACAATTCAGTCTACGCTTAGAAAAGTACAGCACCGGAACAGGCCCATCGGCCCCAGTGCCATGGAGTTAATGTGGCATCGGGATTGTGAAAACTTAATAAATTGCTTTTCTGACCTGCTAAATATTTTCAGAATTTTCAGTTTTGATTTATCTCTCCCTTATTGCTGGTTGAGTTGCAACCACATCTTACATTTAAGTTGCAAGGAATAGAATGATGACAGAGTAGACAGATTTCTGCTTGCACTTTCAGATGCTGGCCTTTGTCTGCCTGCCTTTCTTTTTGCTTCTGGTTTCTATTGAGGCGACAAAAATGTGAAGTGTTTCCCAGGGTCCAAATCTGGCTTCCTGTTGGGATTTTTCAAAGCACGAGACTCGGAGAGGCTTTTTGTAATTGTAGGCCATTGGCAAGTGTAGCCTTCAGTGGCTCAGAATTTGTCCCTCAGCTGTACCCCCAGAACATTAGCTCAGCTGGTTCCACAGCACTTTCATTCATCCCATTGCCACGGAGCACGAAAATGCAGATAACCTGCCCATTCCTCTGCATCCTGTCGTTCTTGAGAATGGAGTGTAATCTCTTCCCAGCCCCATTGGGAAAGGACATGTTTTGCTGCAACATTTTTGATAATTGCCCTCACTGCACTTATGGAATAGTGTTTTGTCTGAATGTTCTGCAAGACCACTTGTGTCGGGTCTGCAGGCTAGTGAATTTCTGGCTGGTGATCACGTTTCCCCAGTTATTCGTAGCCCCTCCTTCATTGATTTATTGTTTAATTTTAGTGTGATTCAAAGAGGTTTTTACTTTTGTAGATTAGAAAGATGTTTATTATTTCTGCTTAAGGAATTGTGTTCTTCAATTGTTGTCCACAAGAGAAGCGAGGAATTTCACAAGCATTCTGATTCTTAAGATAATGGGAGACTTGACACATATCCGTGCAGTAAGTTTACAGTCCGAATAGTTGTGCTTAATTCTGGTGAAGGCATCAAGAAGCAATGTGTCAATATGTTGCATCAACTGTGTACACTTCTGATTGCCTTGCTAGAATAGATGTTACAAAATAGGGAAGGGAGCAAAAAAGATCTAGAAGGATTTACCAGGTCTGGAGGGGTTGAGGTATAACGAGAGAACGAATAAGCTGTTTTTTTCGGAGCATAGGAGTCTAAGGGATGACCTTATAGTGGTATATAAAAGCACGAGAGGCATGGATAAGATCAATAGTCACAGTCCTTTCCCTGCGTAGGGGAGTCAAAATCTAGAGGGCATGAGTTTAAATTGAGAGGAACCCTAAGGCGATGTATACATGGAACAAGCTGCCAGAGGAAGTGGTGGAGGCGGCTACAATTATCACATTTAAAATACACTGAGGCAGTTACGTGGGTAGGGATGGTTTGGAGGAATGTGAGCCAGATGCAGAGACGTGGGTCATGCTCAGTTTAGCAACTTGACCGACGTGGATAGGAACAGACCCTTAGGCCCACGATGTCTGTGCTGAACGTGATGCCCAAGTTAAATTAATCTTCTCTGCTTGCATGTGATCCATATCTCTCCATTCCCTGTGTGTCTGTGCTCCTATCTCAAAGCTGCTTAAATGCCACTATCATGCCTGTTTCCACCACTGCCCTTACCAGGCATTCTCAGCACCCGCCATTTTCTATGTAAAAATACCTGCGCTGCATTTCTCCTTTCAACCCTCCCTGTTTGACCTTAAAGCTATACTCTCTATTTTTTGGTTTGGGAAAATATATGGACTGTTCTCCATATCTATGCCTCTCATAATTTTGTATACTTGTATCCGGCCTCCCCTCAACTTCTGACACTACAGAGAAAACAATCTAAGTTTGTCCAATCTTTCCTTATAGCTAATGGCCTTTAGTCTATTGTCTCTGCCATGTGCCTGCCCCTGAAGGTATGTGACACCATCCCTCTTTAAACATTTCTGAATTGATAATATGGACCTCCCCATTCAATAAAATCTTGGGTGCCTTTATCCATGAAACCTGAAACACAATATTTTGTGGCACTGAGAGTCACAGAGTCATACAGCATGGAAACCTGGAGCCCAACTTGTCCATGCCGACCAATATGCCCCATCTATGCTAGCCCGCGTATGGCTCGTGTCCCTCTAAACTTTTCTTTTCCATATACCTGTCCGAATGCCTTTTAAAATGTTGTTAATGTACCTGCCTCAACTACCTCCTCTGGCAGCTCCTTCCACTTACCCACTATCCAGGGAGTGAGTTTGATGTGACATTACTTTTGTTATGTGTTCTGTTAATGCCCTTACACAATGGCCTGTATCTTCTGTTAATAGTTTTGAACATTCTGGACTTGGGGTAGTGATATTCTTATACAATGTACTGAGAATTGTGTAATTACTCTCAATGTACTGCATGATGTTTATTACTACTGTATAGCACTGCATGTTGTTGCATTAATACACCTCCATGCCACAGTTTATGGTGTGCTAACACTTTAACAAAGTGCACTGTACATTGTGTTAATATGTTTACTATGACAATGCTCAACATAATGCAGTTAACAATGTAACATACTAGATGGTATGCATTTTAATTCCTTCACTTAAAAGTTTTGTGTGCTGTGTTAATATAGTAACATGCCACACTGTGTGTCATGCTAAAATTATTATGCACTGCACTGTATCTTGAGTCAATTTGCAAACAAATTGTCCTGTAAGTTATGTTAATGTCATGCAAATGTTGTTAATCCTCTAACTACAATATACTAAGTGCGGGTTTAGTACTGTTTTGTTCACACTCTAATACACTGCACAGCGCGTTGTCAGGGACACTTCTTTTAAAATGTTTACTACAAAATAGACATTTGGCTGTTCATGTTCGATTAGTTGTACAGTAATTATGGGCGTAAAATGCTCTTGGCCTTCATTTAAATACACTTTGTGGTCATTTCTGTGTATTTTTCTATACAACATACAACCACATTGGTTCTAATCCTTGCTTTCCTCTTCATTTCTTGCAGGATGGGCTGCGAATGCTGATGTCCCGGGACCTGGAATGCACAAACACCTTGTACATTCAATTCTCATTTAAATTCATCACTAAAGGTCTGTTTTAAAAAAAATCTTGCCGAACCACACAACATTAAACAGATTTCCAACTTAGAAATTCCACAGAGTGTAGAAGCTATGCTACATGCATCTCATGCTGAAGAGACTAAAAGTAACATTAATGGCAAACATTTAAATATAACAAAAATAATATATATATTTGATGTTAGATGTTATTTCAAGTGAGGTCCTTTGGCCATTTTGGATGACTGTTGCAACTCATGGAAAATCCAAGGATGTTTGCGGGGAAGGTAATTTACCTGGTCAATTTTCTGATTGTGTTGCCTGTTTACTGGAGCACTGTGGCAGTTGTGAACGTTGCTTCCCTGTAACCCACTCGTGGCCAGGTTTCATATGGAACCAATGCAGGTAACCGGCTGTTGAAGGGTCCCCAGGAACGTGTTAACCTCCATGTGCGCACTTTGACACACATGGAAGTCCTGATGGGCCAAATGGCCTCATTCTGCTCCTTTCACTTATGACCTTATGTGCAGCCTTGGAGAGGTTGGACAGAGTAACATCATCTGATGAAAACTCTGCATTTTCTGGTAATTTGATTGAGAGCACATAGATCATTGTACATAAGATTTAGTGTGAATAACCAGAGAAAGAAGGGAGAGAGATATTAAGAGTATCTGTATGGGTACTGAACATATAAGGCTATGATTTAATACCCAACAACCAACTCTGCACTGAGGTACAGACATCTGAAAATATCAGGAAAATCTCTGAAGTCAACATATTAAAGCACTTCTCATGACGGCATGTTAAAATGACAGAAGGATTATCTCATCTTATGAGCTAAATATTTATCAGCTGAGTTACAGAGACATACTCAGCAGCCATTTAGACTAAAAAAGGGAAGCACTCAGTTTGAATGCAGATTTCAAAATTAGTTTATGAATGGATATTTTCCCCGCTGCTGATAAGAAGTTGCTTTCTTTGGAGATATGCACAGCTATTCCAGAGACTGGTTAATGCAGAGCCCATAAAATGTTACTAACATTCATTGTCAGAATGTGGCTCATACATTTAAATTAAATGTATCGGTGCAGGCTTCACACTCAAAGCTAGTCCGTTGTTATTTTGTATTTACATTTAAACAAAGAATTATCAGAAATTCAATGATTTGTAGTATTTCTAGATCCAGAACGGCCTTTATGTTGTTTTAGTATTAAATTTCATTGCTATTTGAAATATTCTAAACCATTTCCATCAGTTGCTGATAAGTATTATATTTAGCTTCTGTTTTTATTATATATTTGCCCCTCTTTCAATTTATTCTCCAGTCCCAATGTTATGCATGAACAGGAATTATTTCATTGTATTTATTTTATTCAGGAGTGATATATGAGCCAGTAATTGCACCCGGTGAAGGAAGAAGGGAATTGCTTTTCACCCTGTCAGGTTTCAGTGACTTGGACACTAAGGTTTCTGAAGTTGGCCCTGGCCATGCAAAGTGTTGGGATTCTAAAGGCATCCTGGTTTGTAACAGACGATGCGCTCAAATAAACTATTTGATGCTGTGAATGATTTGGAGAGTGACTGATGGACGTGATTAGCACGTCCTGGCAACGTTCTAAGGGGTGCACTCTGCATTTGTCAATGACGCATCTAGTGAGTTTTTACAACTCTCAGCGGAGTTTCTAAATTCTGATTACACTTATGCAGACTGACTTTTAGTACATATTTTTGTAAATTTAAATTAATTTATTAGTGCCTGCCATTTCTGTGATAAATTGTGGGTTAGCAACAATGTGGTTGTGGTTCCGCCTAGGTCTGAATTGGTCTGATGGGAATTATACTGATCCCAACACTGTCTCTTTGGCTCAGGTGCTCCCGACCGCTCGCATTCTGTTCTGCTGCAGTACTCCATCAATGGTGGCATTACCTGGCATTTGATGGATGAATTATACTTTCTTCAGACAACAGAGGTGCTCTTTATTAATGTCCCCTTCCCACACGCTGCCCAGACCAATGCTACCCGTTTTCGCCTCTGGCAACCTCACAACGAAGGTAACACATTGGAATTACATTTACATTGTGCTTTCATTAAATCATTTCTGCCACCTTTTATTCAGTTTGCTACAGGTTTTTCAAAACTAATTTTGTTTGAAGAATACAGATGGACATTCTATTTATTAAAGCTGAATCTGTGAAGTTCTGTTGAACTGTGCAATATGACGTGTGTGTTATGAATGAGAATGGATCAAGGATAATGTTATAGATGCAAAATGTTGGAGTAACAGTCTGAAGAAGGGTCTCCACGTGCTGCCCATCCCGCTAAGTTACTCCAGCATTTTGTGTCTATCTTTGGTTTAAACCAGCATCTGCAGTTCCTTCCTACACAAGGATAATGTTATGCTGTGAATGAAATCTCTAATCTCTAATTATAATAAATCTCTAATCTCTAATCTCTAATATACTTAATTCTTCTGTTCTCGTTCTGTTAGGAATATGCAGATGCAGAGGGGAGCTCACTGAATCAATCCACCCTCACCATTACACCTCAATGCCAACAGTAAACCACTCCATCCCGTTTTCATTTCTTGAGCCAGAAATCAGAAATCCACAAAAGATGGGATCAAACTTGGTAACATTTCACTGCAGGGCACATGTAAAATTGGCAAATGTGTCCAATTACAACATTTCTCATGGCAACAATGGACTCATAATTGTACCAGCAGCCGTGTAAATGATAATGTCGTTAACACCTCATTGTCTATAGAAGGGACAAGACCCACCTCTACAATTAAGTTAGGAAATTGATTGGTAAAGTTACACTGACTTTCAGAGTGGTTTACCAACACTGGAAACGATAAGCCCAGGGACAGTATAAGACAATAACTGCAGATGCTGGTACAAATCGAAGGTATTTATTCACAAAATGCTGGAGTAACTCAGCAGGTGAGGCAGCATCTCAGGAGAGAAGGAATTCCTTCTCTCCTGAGATGCTGCCTGACCTGCTGAGTTACTCCAGCATTTTGTGAATAAATAGCCCAGGGACAGTATCACTCACATTCTGTGTTGACAACTTTCATTTTGACCATTGATGACATCATTCCATAAATTAACAGTTCAATAATTATTCAATGAGGCAACAATTCTTTAATCTTTTAGTTACCTTTACTGTAATGTCTACAATGCTTGATTAAAAGTAAATCTGTACCTGGCAGCTGCATGTTAAGGATGTTAAGGAAAAGATATTAGTGTGTGCAGTCTTAGTTAATTTTTGTGGAATTGTAAGATTGGTGAGTTAATATTGAGGCAATTAAGATGGAAAATACAATAGTGAACTTTTAAATGCATTCAACACAGAATTAACAATTGACTTTTAACCAAATTGCGAATAAAAAGAGTTTGTTGGGATGTTAAAGCCAAATTTACTCTAATTTTTATGTGTTCTACAATAAAGGACAAATGGAAGAAATCTGGATCATTGATGATCTTATTATTGATGGGAACAATGAGAAAAATCATGCTGTTTTGTTGGAAACGTTCGACTTTGGGCCAAAGGAGGAAAACTGGTTATTCTATCCTGGTGGAAACATTGGTCTTTATTGTCCCTCTCTATTAAAGGGAACCACGTAAGCATAACAGCTTCTCCAGTCCATTGGTTATTGGTCTATGACTGTGTGTGTTAACAGTAAGTGTTTATTACTCTTGATTAATGTCCAGGCTCTTAAGTCATAAGGTCATAAGGAATAGGAGTAGAATTAGGCCATTTGGTCCATGAAGTCTACTGCCATTCAATCATGGCTGATCTATCTCTCCTTCCTAATCCCATTCTCCTGCCTTCTCCCCATAACCTCTGACACCTGTACTAATCAAGAAGCCAAAAATTCCTTAACGTCTCCACCTCTCTGCCACTTATTCCACTTTAAGGATGCATCTTAAAACCTCCCTCTTTTAGCAAACCGCTATCAAGGCCCAACATTTCCTTCTGGCATGGCAGCATGGTGGCGTAGCAGTAGAGCTACAGCCGTACAGCGCCAGAGACCCAGGTTCGATCCTGACTACGGATGCTGTCTATACGTTGGTATATTCTCCCCGTGACTTGCATGAGTTTTCTCCAAGTTTCCTCCCACACTCCCACACCCGGTATCTTGGAAACATGAGTGGCCCCAAAACATTGTCCCCAAGTTGCATTTCCCCAGGGCATCCTTCTCAACATGTGCTTTTTTGAGCAAATTATATCAGATTCCTAAATGATCTGTTTGGAAAATGTTGTTGTATTAACTGTCAGGGAATGATTGCATCGACAAGGGTATAGTAGCTAGAAATGTGTCAGAAATGTGTCAGCACCTCACCTCGTCATAGGCTTAGGCAATGTAGGCTTAGACTATAGGCGTAGGCTTAGTCAGGCTCCTTTTGCAAAATACATTACTGCATTGTATACCAATTATCCTCGGGTACATGCCAACCTATCTGCAGATCCTTTAAGGGCCGTCCTGAAGATTTGCTCCAATGTTTTTTACTTCACACCTTTTCTTACATTTTATTTACAAAGGAGCTTTACATCACCAGCAAAACAAAACTAGAGCTAAAATTTCGTTTTCATCAGGAATCTGCCGTCCAATCAGTGAAGTGAGTATCAGTTGTAGATGGTCTCCAATGTTGCAGCATCCACTCACCAGAGATGCCTGGGAATGAACCTCATCTCAAAAGATGACTAGACAGTCATGTGGCGTTGGTGGAGAAGGGAAGCTCCTCCGGCTGCTCTTTAGTTTGGGAATCACTTTTCCACTTAACAAATGTTTTTAGTGATGTGCACAAACATCATTGCATTGCTTCTTTCAATGCGCAATCCTCTGAATGCTCCCAAGCAATGCTTGTTGCAGTGTTTTCGCAAGCGGATTCTTAGCAAGCGGATTTAAGTTGATAGTTACTGTGCAGTTATTTTAATTTTAATGTTGTGTCTCTGTGAACAAGGGAGGAAGATTCTGCCATAGTCTTCGTGTCAAACATGGTTGGGGAACATTCCATCACCACACGTGATCTGGATGTTAACGAGAACACCATCGTTCAGTTTCAGGTAATTCTCTATGTTTACCTGCCTATTTTTTAGCAGCATAGAATTTTTGGACATTGGCTGCATGTATTTAGAATTTAGGCCACACAGCAACTAATTTGGGTCACCAAATGATACATTTGGAGCCCAAACCAGAACCCAAAAATACATTGAGTAAAAGCAGGGAAACCAAACCTAAAAAATGTAACCTCAAGATTGACCTCTTAATCATTTAAAACAGGCCTCTCGGAAAGAATACCAGCAAATAATTAATGGGTTAATCTACTAATATACCAAGCAATGGTTATTAAGTCTTAAAATAGAGCATGTGTAGCACTAGAGAGAATCAGTGATAAATATTCATCTGTGCATAGACTTGGTAAAACATCTGCCGATATATTTACCTTGACAACAGCACAGCTACAAAAGAATTAAAAACAAAAGAGAAATAATCTGGGTCATATCAAAGATGTCCTCAGAATATTTTCAATTTCCCAAATCGTCTTTGAATCAAATCCTTGTTGCTCTTCAAATGAAAACCTTCTTTGGCCAAATGCTTACATTTCAGTAACAATGTGTAATAGCATCACTGAGATAAACAGAGGTAAATGCATGTATTTTCTATAATTTCAGATCAACGTTGGATGTAACATAGATAGTTCAGCCTCTGATCCTATTAGATTGGAGTTCTCACGGGATTTTGGAGCCACATGGCACTTGCTCCTGCCTCTCTGTTACAGCAGTGGGCACATCAGCTCACTTTGTTCAACTGAGCTCCATCCCAGCAGCACCTATTATGCTGGAATCACCCACGGCTGGAAGAGGAAGGTCATCCATTTTGGCAGGCTCCACCTTTGCGGGTGAGTTCTTAATCTAGAATTTAAAAAATATATATATTTAAACCTTTTTTTTTCTTTCCACGCACTTAAACTGGTAATCTTGTGATTCAAAAGAGTCGGCAGCCTTCTGTCCTATTTGCATGTTGATGGCCAGCAGTTTGTTGAGTCGTGCCTGGTCTGGTCTGGTGTGGCTCAGGAGCTCAGTTGCCCTGCCATTCTCTGCTGCACCTGAACAAGTGAAGGCTGTGGCCTGAGAAGGTGCAATAATTGCCAACTCCCATTTTGTCTGGACCCACCTTTCATTCAATTGCGTTTTCTGCTTCCCCACAACTCTTCTGATATCCTTCTGAACAGTCAGACTCTAGAGGTCCTGACCGATGGTGGCTATCTCTTAGTCCAATTTGATGCTAATTACATTTAATTTGTTCTTGTAGCAGAGGTGCAGATGCATAACAGGTCATGACCCTTTAGTCAGTTCACTGCATAGATTTTCATGGAACTACCACTGTAATACACCCAATGAACACGAGATGCTGGAGTAACTCAGCGGGTCAGGCAGCATCTCTAGATAGGTGACGTTTCAGTTTGGGACCCTTCTTCAGACTTTTCAGACCTCTTTAGGCTTTTTCAGTCCCGACCTGAACCTTCATCTATCGATTTTCTCCAGGGATGCTGTTTGACCTGCTGAGTTACTCCAGCATTTTGTGACTATCTTTGATATAAACCAGCATCTGCAGTTCCTTTTTATTATCCAATAAACATGGCATGCTGATAGAATTGGTACACTCCAGGACTGCTATGTTGGTGAACTTATCCGTTCATGAAAAATGTAGAAGCACCTGGGGTAGTGAAGATGGGAAAAGGACAGACGTTGTTTCGGGTCGGGCCCTTTAGACTGAAAGACCAGGATAGAGGTCTGAAGGAGGATCCCTACCCTTCTCCCTCCACAGATGTGGCCTGGCCTGCTGAGTTTCCCCAGCACTTGGGGTTTTGCTCAACATTTACTGCTTGTTTGAAATCTTCTTTTCTTCAGCTCCTGCCATGGAAATATTACTGCTTGTTTCCACAGGTCAGTGCGGTTTCGCTGGTACCAGGGCTTCTACAGGCTAGGTTCTCAACCAGTGACCTGGGCCATTGATAATGTTTACATCGGGCCCCAGTGTGAGGAGATGTGTAACGGTCACGGCAACTGCGTCGGTGGAACTCACTGCATTTGTGACGCCAGGTATTCCGGGCCCACCTGCAAAATCAGCTCCAAAAATACAGACTTCTTGAAGGGAGATTTTAAAGGTAGGTTGGAAAAAATTATAGTGGGTTAGTACTAGGTAAAATTATAGTAGTAGTATAAAATAATTGTAGGTTTGTGAGGCCTGGGTAAAGCAATCAAACAAACTGACTCTATCTACGGAGAATGGAAACAGTCAGTCTGTTCTACCATTTTGCGTAATGATATGAATGATGCGTAATTTCCAGGATATTTTACACTGAATGGAGAATATGTCCAAAATCAGGATGTGGGTGGGAGCCAGTGAATGGTGGGTATTGTAACGTGTGTCTAAGTGTGGTGGAGGGGATTTGATATGTGCGGTACAGTGGGAGGTGCTGGTTGTGGATGGGGTAGTAGGTGTGTACAATGGTAGGGTGTTTGGTGCAGATGGAGCTGGGCAGATATGGAGGGGGGGGAAGGAGATGGTGGGTGGAGGTGGGCATGATTAGGTGAGGGTGGACATGGAACATTTGTAGGCAAGGGTGGTGTTTGCAGCTGTGAATGGGATGATGGATGGGGGCAGAGGTGAGGGGGATGCAGGATGTGGGCAGTAGTTGCATAGGGTGGTGGATCTGGCCAGTAATGGGATTAGGGATTGCAAGTGCTGCTGGGCAGGTGATCTTGAGGGTGGGAAAAGGGTGGGATAGAGGCTGTCAAAGGGTGTAGGATTTTCTTTCAATTGCTTCCAGTCATACATTAAACACATTCATTGTAAAAATGAAGGATTATCGAGCAGAAATCCCCACCTGTTTCCATGCTAGCATGTGGCGGGTGGGGGTATTAGTGAAATTCAGTCCCCTCCACCATCAGTAGGGGACAGTGACGCTCAGCTCAGCTCAACACACACCCAGCCCGTTGGGAAGCTGGAGCTTCATAATTTGGCAGGACGTGGGCAGTGTGAAAGGTTCGACTCCTTCGAATGCTGTGGACACTGTTGCATCAAGACAGACTAGCTAGGCATTCCCTGTCTGTCAGCGCTGTACATTTATAACATTCAATGAAAGAAAAGAAATATTTACATTTGTAAAGGACTTCATTGTAGCTTTTGTTTCAACATGTGCTGGCAGTTCAGTCAAAGTTTTATGAGCATGTGTGACAGGCACAGGAGTTGTAGCTGGTGGTTCAGTTTTTAGTCATAGAAACAGAAAATAGGTGCAGGAGGAGGCCATTTTGCCCTTCGAGACAACACCGCCATTCATTGTGATCATGGCTGATCATCCACAATCAGTAACCCGTGCCTGCCTTCTTGATTGTTAAAGGAACAGGGATCAGGAATCCCTGTCTTCACACGGCACTTTAGCAGTGTCTGATGTTGGAATGAGGCCCTAAACCCACAAATGTTGACACAGTGAGATGAGGCAAATGCAACCAGTGAGCATTAAAAACATTTGCCGTTACTGCAGTGTTTAATAAATATAATTATTGGTTGCCTTGAAATGTCAGGCTGCCAGAGTGCTTGCCGCGATGAAACAGGCTATGAACTTTGTGGAGAGTCTGCCAAGGAGGAGGTTAGGGGCGATCCATTTAGATTACATTGAGCTTTATGTTTCTCTGAAGGACTATTTACAGGTTAACAGTTCAGAAACCTCTAAGATGTGAAGACAAAACATTTCTGCATCATATTTAAGGCTGTAATCCATTTTGCGTTTATGTTAGTCAACTGATGTGGCAGCCACTTTGAAACATTTTTGGCAAATCAAACCTCACCAATCCGGAATTACTTTCATTCTTAGGTCCAACAGACCCTGAGAGGTTTTTGGTGGTGAGTGGCGGCAAACCATCCAGGAAATGTGGTCTAATGTCCAGTGGAAACAGCCTCTTCTTCAGTGAGGAGGGCCGACGCATGCTGATGACTGTTGACATGGATTTGGCATACGCAAGGTATTCGGAACACGTTCAGTCATGGACATTTCTACCTTGTTCACCTCTTGTTTAAGCCTTTTGTAATGAGCCTTCATGTGAAATCCTGCATTCAAAATTCAGGTGTGATGGGGGAAAAATGCATGTGGTTATCAGTCACATCCATACCGAACTACATAAATCGTGCCTCCACCTGCCTTGATATAGATTTTTCTGGTGGTTACACTAATGTGGCCATGAATGTTTCCAGTAAATCTCTACTCAAGCCATGGCCCCTTCTAAATGCAGAATTGTTATTTCCCAAATCAGCTTTAGTTTCAGATCCATTTCACAGTGACCCTTAACAGTAAGACGCCCATGTCTTTTTCCCTCTGATGTCTTTCTCCCTTCAACCGCAGGCATAGGTTCAACAATATTTGTTGTTCTCCTCTTTCATCAGGAGCAGAAGTAATATTCTCTAGCTCCTTTCCTCTTTGAGGTTTGGCGTTATTTACCTGAGTGTTTCAAACACAAAACAGGTTCCGTCCACCGGGGTTCCCAAGATACTCATTCCTCGTTTGCCTGGACTGGTGCGTGGAAGAAATAATTTCAAACCACACTCTGAGAACCGTGTTCAGCTGTCATGTTTGGAAGATAACAGAAATTCTGTGCAGCTTTTCTTCCTCTGATTTGTAAGAGACAGACATTTTCATCTCATTGTGTCAGAGTGTTCTTTAATCTCCTGTCAGGTACGAGTTCACTATTTCCTCCCAGAGGTGGCGGTGAAACTGCAAATTTGAGACCTGAAGGTTGGTAACAGAACCACTCAAGCTGATGCTGAGTGTCCAGTGGTTTTCATAGCACCGTGCCATCAGCGCTACGGTGATGCAAGCCTGTGGGATTGTGGCCGTCTTCATGAATTCTCATTAAAAATAAACAGCAAATGAGTTTTCAGAGTCAGAACCTGCCAGTAACCTAAAGAATCTAATGCAGTACAAGAAAGTAAACACCTACACTTTCCAGATGAAGTGATCCAAATGCGAGAATTTAAAGTGGCAGCCCCATGTTTGCTGCTGAGTGCTCAGAATTCCTTTCCGAACATATGTTATGCATGGAAAGTGTTGCATTTGAGGTTGTCAATTATACGTCAGTCGCCATGAATCATGTGCCTCATTTTAAAGAGGTGTTTGATAGAAAGAGAAAGGAACAGAGTCACTTCTTGTGGATTTTCTGACCTTGAAAATCCACTCCGTCCCTTGGAACAGGAATGTTATTTATAAAGAGCTGACATTTTATACACCCTGCTCCTGCAATTAACCTCCAACAGACCTCGGATTATCATTATATTGTGTCACTAAAACACGAACTCTTTAAAAAAACGATTTTAATGGAGCAAGCAGAGGATCACAAAAAGGTTACATCCTCTATTTGAACATTATGATTGAACTTGCCTCTGCATTCCATATTCTGACTACTTGCTGCCCAAAAATGTTGTTCCTAATGCCACCTTATGTCAATTTGCATCATTCCAAGTCTTCTAGATCTTGATTATCCACAAACGCAAAGAGTCTTTGCGTTCCTTCATGATACTTAATACCTCTGTCACAATCTTCCCATCCTGCTTTGCCCAAGGAGAACAACCCCATTTTCCCCAGTCTATTCACCTAACTAAAATCCATCATCTCACGGAAAATCTCTATTGCTCCCTATAAGGCTTTAACATTGCCACCCAGTCCTAAACTTTGCCACCCAGTACTCCAGTTATGGCTGAAATGGTATCTTAGAATAACCAGTTCACCATGACCTCCTTGCTCTTTTCTGAGTGATTGCTAATTCCTTACCAGATTATTGTCTCTAGAACATTCCTCGACAACCAAAGTTAAACTGATGAGCATGAAACTGCTGGGTTTACACTTAAAGCATTTTTTTGAGCAAAGGTGTAACACTTGCCATATTTTTGCAGTCCTTGGGCACCACCCCGGAAACTGTAGATCTGTTGAGTCTAGCCAGTGGCTCTGCATTTACCTCCCGTAATTCTCTCGGCAATGTACAATATATCCCACCCGCACCAGGGAGGTGATTTATCTACTCAAAAAAAACAGCTAACCTTACTCTCATCTCCTTGGCAACTTGTAGCCCAACCAGTATCTCAATAACATTTTGCTTTGTTGAGATTTCAACTGCACGTTTTTTCTTGGGAGAAGCAGGTCTGTGATATTAATAGTCAAAACCACCAAAAATATGTAGACAGGGCCATCATTCAGCTGGTAATATTAGATGTAAATAAAGCTGGCGTGTAAAGCCGCTGCATTTTCACAATGCATTGAAAGATGGAGCCATTTTTTTTTGCCTCTTAGAAAAACTACTGGTTTTAATTTCCAATCCACAATCCCACCTGGATTATGGTGTTGCTCTGAGTTGGAAACAGATGTGATGTGGTTCACTCCGCCATGACAAGTGGGCCTGCTGGCATTCTGACATTTACCCAGAAACTTGCTGCATGAATCGATTCCTTATGTGAGTGTCCACAGAATCTATCCGGAGGGATATTTTAACAGTGAAATGCCAGCTGTTTTATTATACTTTCCACTCAGGTTTGTGCAGTTCTTCCTGAGACTGGGCTGTGGCAAGGCATCGCCTGACCCCCGCAGCCAGCCAATGCTGTTGCAGTATTCCATGAATGGAGGCCTGAGCTGGGGAGTGCTCCAGGAATTCCTCTTCAGCAACTCCAGTAACGTGGGCCGATATATTGCTCTCGAGATTCCACTGAAGGCCCGCTCCTCCTCCACCCGACTTCGCTGGTGGCAGCCCTCTGAAGACGGGCATTTCTACAGCCCCTGGGCCATTGATGAGGTGAGATCTATCAGCTGAAGGCAGGTGTGATACATTGAACTCATGAAGGCAAGTCTGGTACATTGATCTCGGGAAGGTGAGCGTGATACTTTGAACTCACCAAGGCACGTGCAGTACATTGAATGCGGGAAGGCAGGCAGAGTATGTTGAACGCATGAAGGCGCTCGCAGTACATTGGGTGAAAGCAAGCGTAGGCTGCAAGGCTTCTGGCCTCCAGCCAAGGGTAGATGTTATGAGGTATTAGGAAGGACATAAGCTGAGGGCAGTTAAATAGCAGCTGGAATCCCTGCTCTGTTGGCTGCTCAGTGAGTTTAAAGTTTAGAGATACAGTGCGGAAACAGGCCCTTCGGCCCACCAAGTCCGTGCTGACCAGCGATTCCCGCACACTTACACTATCCTGCACCCACAAATTACAATTATACCAAGCCAATTAACCTACAAAGCTGTATGTCTTTGGAGTGGAGTGATCGCTGTTGAAAATCCCACACCTATGGACTGGTGAAGACCAGGTCCCATGTTAAATATCGCAAATATAAGAGTCGCAGCAGGAAAATGGTCATTGCCTGAGTCCCGACCACCAGGCAGGGGCAGTACCCGGAGCAGGGCATGTGCAAATGCTTGAACAATCCACCCAATGAGTGGTCATCCCTTCATATCTGCCTCAAGCATGCTGTGTTATCTTTCCTTGGATCGACACGGCAGTCAGCAAAACCCCTAAAACATGGTCGCGGAGTGATGCAGCATGGAAACGGGCCCACCATAACTCTGCCAACCATCGGCCTCCCGTTTACAATATCCCTGCCTCAATCCTGCAATCTCACCATCACCCCACAGCCTTGCTCACTTACCCACACACTGGGAACAATTTACAACAGCCAATTAAGCCAACAACCCAGACGTCTTTGAGATGTGGGTGGAAAGCAGTGCCTAAAGGAAAATCACACTATTGCAGGGTGGAGCATGCAAACTCCACACAGACAATACCCAAGGTCAGAATTGCTCCTGGATCTCTGATGCTGCGAAGCGGCAGCTCTACCAGGTGTACCTCTGAGCTGCCTCTTTATTATCTGTTTTGCCATCATTCAAAATGGTTTGGTGGTTTCGAAAGAAATCCAAGAGCCAAACTCCAGTAACAATGATAACTCTGTGTCTGAAGATGGGTCTCGACCCAAAACGTCACCCACTCCTTCTCTCCAGAGATGCTGAATGTCCTGCGGAGTTACTCCAGCATTTTGTGTCTAACTTCATACTTTAATAGTGCCTGCGATTTGCTCTGTGTGCAATGTATTGACCCTCACTGGTGCCTCTCTGAATAAAACAGATAGTGATTGGAGGCAGCATTCTAGGTGAAACGGTGATAGAGGATAACTTCAGCACTCTGGACAACAGGAAGTGGCTGCTGCACCCAGGCGGCACCAAGATGCCGGTCTGCGGTTCGAGTGGGGATGCGCTGGTGTTCATCGAGAAAGCCTACACCCGCTATGTTATCTCCACTGACGTGGTCGTAAACGAAGATTCTTTCTTGCAGTTTGACTTTGCTGCCTCCTGCTCTGTCACAGACTCATGTTACGGTAAATATCTTCTGGATTTATTCATTTGTGAGGTTACCCTCGGCCGGCTGTATCATGGTGGTGCAGGCTTCCCGCTCACCATTCCAATAGACAATAGGTGCAGGAGTAGGCCATTCGGCCCTTCGAGCCAGCACCACCATTCAATGTGATCATGGCTGAATATCATTCCCTGGAAAGTCTGATTCCATCTCGTATTTCAGGAACAGGGTCATCTTTACAGACATGGCAGATGTCACATTCGTAAAGGGTGCATCCATAATCGCTCATAGGATTGGCATCCACTACCTGGCAAAGGTTTGGAGGCCAGCTACAGTGAAATGGATTTCCTTAATAATATCACCACCACAGTAGAGTGAGAACTCAGAGTCATACAGCACAAAAACAGGCTAAAAACATGCAGCGACCTCCATCGGGGTTTCATGTGCATGGTTAATTTTGAGAACATGTGACTGCGAATTACTCAGAGAATGCTCATGCAATGTATGTTGAACACAAGGCTGCCCAATATGTTTTGTGCCTGAGTAAAGACCAATCAATTTACATATTACTGTTAGAAATGTAGAAACAAGGAACTGCTGATGCCATTTTTACCAAAAAAAAGCACAAACTGCAGGAGTAACTCAGCGGGTCAGGCAGCATTCCTGGAGGACATGAATATGTTTTGAACATGTCTTGGGTCGGGACCCTTCTTCAGACTGATTGTTGGGGGGGGTGGGGGGGAGAATGCTGCAAGAGAGATGGGACAGGACAAAGTGCAGCAGGTAATAGGTGAACATAGGTGTAGGGGTGGGGCTGTTGATGGGCATATGGTTGTACAAAGGCCAGAGATGAGAAAAGAAATGGTGTGAGACAAAAGGATGCAGCATTGTGATTGTGAAGCTAGGGGGAGGAATATTGGGGGGTGCGGAGAAATAGATGCGAGTCTATTAGGTTTTTCATTCCTTCCTCTGACTTCACAATCAGTCTGAAGAAGGGTCCCGACCCAAACAACACTTATTCATGTTCTCCAGAGATGCTGCCTGACCCGCCAAATTCTCCAGCACTTTGTGTCTTTTATTGTAAGATATGCCTGTGTAATGGTTGCTAGAGATAATTTCCACTGTTCTTTTCTTTGAAGTTATTGTTTAGCTTAATTAGCCAACAATTATCTTATCAGCCAGTTTATTATTGTAAGTGTAAAAGCTGAAGCAAGCACACAAGACGTTGAAAGCGGATGGCCATCCAGTTTAGAGGGGCCATCCCTTCCCCAGGCCATCTGCAGCTTGGGTTGATGCCCAGTCTATCCCAGGCTACAAGGATTGATTCAGCACTCTCAGATCAGGAGCCTGAAATTCTTGCAGCTGTTTTTTCCCATTCAGTGGCAGCAATGGGCAGAGAATCGTGAGTGCTCCTGCACTCCTGTCATGCATTTTCACCCCTGAATGTGGTGCTCTCTGCTGGTGTAGTAGAATCAGTCCTCTGTTTTCCTGCGGGAAGTTCCTTCAACTCCAGAAGTAATTAGCAAAATGCTAGTGTTTTTAATCCCTTCCCAAATCTAAACTGTCACTGCTTATTCAGGATGGCATTGCCGCATGCTTGGTAATGTTGATAATGTAGACAGACACAAAATGCTGGAGTAACTCAGTGGGTCTGATGAAGGGTTTTTTGTCCCGTAACATCACCTATTCCTTTTCTCCAGAGATGCTGCCTGACCCACTTGAGTTACTCCAGCATTTTATGTCTCTCTTGCAGTTCCTTCTTACCTGCAGTTCCTTCTTACATGTGGTGGTTTATACCTGCTGAGTTCCTCCAGCATTTTGTGCATTCCCTCCACACACTGCCTGACCCGCTGAGTTCCTCCAGCACTTTGTGTTTTGCTGCTGGTAGTTAATACAAGCAGTCTCATGGTGCTGACCAGCTTGATCCTGCGTTATAGCTCCAAAAGCCTGAGACCTTGCAGGCTCCTGACCCCTTATGTTCAGATCTGAAATTGCATGCTATATTCTGCCTCAGGACTCAGTCTAAGGATTTAAAGCGAGTGTGTTTAAACTGTTGGTTTGAGCATTTGGGTCTCTTTCGTTCATTCAGCTGTGGAGCTGCAGTATTCCGTGGATCTGGGACTGGCATGGCAGCCTGTGCTGACTGACTGTCTCCCCAGCAACATGGAGTGTAACAAGTACCACCTGCAGAAGGTCCTGGTGTCAGACACATTCAACAAGTGGACCAGACTCACCCTGCCACTGCCATCCTACACCAGGTATCTCCCACACCCTTCCTTTCAGTTCACAGAACATCTGTATAGAAATAAGCAAGAATATTTCTACTTCACTGAGCAGCTGATAGTGGGGGGGGGGGGGGGGGGAGAGGCTGGCAAAGTGTCAACAGGGATGGGATCAAAGGAGGGATGTTCATCCCCTGGGAATTAAATGTGTCTGAAAATTCTTAATGATCAAAATGTCATCGTTATTTTTTGAAAAATACTGCACAGTTGCACATTTTAATTGAGGAAATCAATTTTGCCAAAACCATCCATTGACCTCAGATCAACTAATCCCCAGATGATATCCCCAACTTCTCCTTTACTTGTGTGTGGCAAATCGAGGGAATCCCCAGGGAAGAAATAAAAAGGAGCTATTTATATAATCTCTGTAAATGAGCAATGTTGCATAAATCAGCCTTGGTTAAAATGGCCCGAAGGTCAAAGTGCCTGCTCACAATTGCTGTCAAAACTCACAGATGTGAATTAGCATTTGGACATAATGTGGAAGGGATAATCATTGTTCACTGTGCAGTGCCTCTCTAGGGCCTGTCCCACTTTAGGCAATTTTAAGATGACTGCCGGCAACTGTCAAAGTCGTAGCAGATCGCCGAACTATTCTTTTACCCGATGACAATAACCACGACAATGCCGAGTCAGGTCGAGGTTACAGCGTCTTCGGAAACATCGCGAAATTCCCACGCTGTCAATGCTTCTCCGGCGTCCTAATTTTCGCTGAAATCACTGACAATTCGGTAAAGTACTTGAGTTTTGAACTATAACATCTTGTATGGGTTACTTAAAAACCAAGCATCACTGTAACAAGACATAAACTGGATTTACTTCCAGTTTACTAATAGCTGTATTTAAAAAAAATAATAATTTAAGTGGTTAAGTGGATTTTTGTGAAAGGTGTGTGGGCATTCTTTGAAAATGTACGGGAGATGCATATCTGGTTTCTGGGTTGCATATCTGGGTTGGGAGCCCACTTTAAATTTAATGGCTGATGGCCATAAACATCGCAAAATTCCCACGTTTACCTGACCGTCAAACTGTCGCCTCCAATCTACCTGTCAAATGTCCTGACGGTAAATAAATTGGTTAAACACAAGCATTTTATGGTATTTTGAAATGACTTAACATATTTTAATATTATGTGCTTTTAAATGCATCTAAGAGAACATAGCAAACCTGGGGATGGCAGGCGACAGCGCCCGCAATAAGCAACGATACCTGGTGACAAGCCAGCTGTCGCTGAGAAATTTCACTCCGGATGATTTCTCAACGACGCGCTGAGATCCACTACGATTCTTGGAAGACTCCTCATGATCATGCCCGCAACATCCGGCGAACTGTCGGCGACAGCCTAGTCGCCGGCAGTTGCCTTAAAATCGCCTAAAGTGGAACAGGCCCTTATCTCTGCTTTCCCCAATATTCTTGTCTATCTGTTACAGATCTCACTTGTATGGAAAACACTGCCATCTGGTGATCACTGTGAACACTGCACAACCTGACTATTTCCTTGAAATTGGTTTGCACCAAAAGCTAAATCCCAGTGGCATTTAGGCCTATTGCCCAATTGGACAAAACAAAATTCAACACTTCCCCCTCCAAAAAAGGTGGATTGTTCGCTGTGTGATGGCAGGCGACAGCGCCCGCAACCTGCCCGATCCCTGGCAGCCACGTCATACTCATGCTAACTACAGGGCAGCCTGAAGTGCAGCCAAAGTAGGGCCCAACAAAGCTGCCATGAAGCTGAGGGAAATGGAGGTGAAGCAGGTGTCCTGAGTGGTTGCAGCAAAACTCCCCTCCACATGATCATCCTTACTGAATGGGCTGTATGCCCTGGGTGGCCCCATGTACTGCGAGGCCTGGGTTATAATTGCAGACGTTGCTACATTATCAGTGCTGTGAATAACTGCAGTCAACACTGTGAGACTCTGCAATGATTTCTAAAACTCAGGCGACACACGTGGACAGCAAGCAGCACTGTCCACAGGAGAACCCATTTAACTCATATTTCCTTGCCGATTTGCCACATTCATTAGAATTATTAGTATGATTCCTGTGGACAGAATCCAGTAATTGAAACATGTGTGTGGCAGTTGTTATAACCCTCCTTCAGTTTAATTTTACAAAGTGACTGCTCCTCTGATCCCTGGACCCAAACTACACTTGTAACAGGTAAATATTAGTCACCCTGAGGAACAGGAATGGAGCAGAGTAACAATTAAACTGGCACAGGTAAACCTCCCATTGCCATCACACTGGTCTTGACATCGGGTGAGGTACCTTCGTGATCCAGAGGCAGAGATACAGATGAGGTTCCACGATGTGGGGGGACTTTCAATTAGCAGGACATCCCAGCTTTGCCACCAGGTGAATCTGCCAGACACTCTGTAACGTTGTCTTGATGTGTTGAAGGCAACTGTTCCAAATGGGAGCTGGGGGATCAGTTCTACCCCAGAATTAGAGTCCAGACTTCTGCTGCCCCTCTGCTGGGCTGCACCTCCTGCTCACACACCAAGACTGCTGTCCATCAGTCATGTGGTACAGAGTATCCGTGGTGTTGTGCCCAGAGAACATGCATATTTCCCATGTTCCCAGGGCTTAATATCTTTAATCCAATTTAAATAATGTTGCAGCTCATTCTGTCAAGGCATTATCTGATTAAGATTTGCTTGAAGTGGAATGACCCATTTTTACAAAATATATTTATTTTTATGTACCATCAATCACTATGATTTAGCAATGTCCATTTTAAAACTCCACTGTTGATAAACGATTAATATTTCACAACGATATTTTACATTCACTCAAAAATATATTTGCTGAGAGGTGTATGTGAAAACCTGGAGGTTATAGGCAGGTTTTGGCAGCTGCCAGAGCTGGTGAAGGATGCCAGTCACTATTCAGCCCTTTTCCACCCCAGCCTGCCATCGGCATCCACAGGGCTGTGCTCAGATTCTCTGCTGCACCTTCAGTTACTGCCCAGACAATAGACAATAGACAATAGGTGCAGGAGTAGGCCATTCAGCCCTTCGAGCCAGCACCGCCATTCAATGCGATCATGGCTGATCACTCTCAATCAGTACCCCGTTCCTGCCTTCTCCCCATACCCCCTCACTCCGCTATCCTTAAGAGCTCTATCCAGCTCTCTCTTGAAAGCATCCAACGAACTGGCCTCCACTGCCTTCTGAGGCAGAGAATTCCACACCTTCACCACTCTCTGACTGAAAAAGTTCTTTCTCATCTCCGTTCTAAATGGCCTACCCCTTATCCTTAAACTGTGGCCCCTTGTTCTGGACTCCCCCAACAGTGGGAACATGTTTCCGGCCTCTAATGTGTCCAATCCCCTAATTATCTTATATGTTTCAATAAGATCCCCCCTCATCCTTCTAAATTCCAGTGTATACAAGCCCAATCGCTCCAGCCTTTCAACATACGACAGTCCCGCCATTCCGGGAATTAACCTAGTGAACCTACGCTGCACGCCCTCCATAGCAAGAATATCCTTCCTCAAATTTGGAGACCAAAACTGCACACAGTACTCCAGGTGCGGTCTCACCAGGGCCCGGTACAACTGTAGAAGGACCTCTTTGCTCCTATACTCAACTCCTCTTGTTATGAAGGCCAACATTCCATTGGCTTTCTTCACTGCCTGCTGTACCTGCATGCTTCCTTTCATTGACTGATGCACTAGGACACCCAGATCTCGTTGAACTCCCCCTCCTCCTAACTTGACAACATTCAGATAATAATCTGCCTTTCTATTCTTACTTCCAAAGTGAATAACCTCACACTTATCTACATTAAACTGCATCTGCCATGTATCCGCCCACTCACACAACCTGTCCAAGTCACCCTGCAGCCTTATTGCATCTTCCTCACAATTCACACTACCCCCCAGCTTAGTATCATCTGCAAATTTGCTAATGGTACTTTTAATCCCTTCGTCTAAGTCATTAATGTATATCGTAAATAGCTGGGGTCCCAGCACCGAACCTTGCGGTACCCCACTGGTCACTGCCTGCCATTCCGAAAGGGACCCATTTATCCCCACTCTTTGCTTTCTGTCTGTCAACCAATTTTCTATCCATGTCAGTACCCTACCCCCAATACCATGTGCCCTAATTTTGCCCACTAATCTCCTATGTGGGACCTTGTCGAAGGCTTTCTGAAAGTCGAGGTACACCACATCCACTGACTCTCCCCTGTCAATTTTCCTAGTTACATCCTCAAAAAATTCCAGTAGATTTGTCAAGCATGATTTCCCCTTCGTAAATCCATGCTGACTCGAACAAGTCAGTGACAAAGACCAACAATGAGAGATGCAAATGAATGATAACAATGAACCTTTGTCCACTGCACTGTTCTGGAGAGCTGAGACTGCTGGCCTGTGGGCTAGCCATGTAAGTCAACCTGCTTGCCTTCAGCTGCTCAGTGAGGTTGAAATATTCTCCACAACAGCAGTACCATTTGAGGAAAAAATGAACTGATGATTCTATTTGAGTCTATTATCCGTTACAGGTCCCAGGCCACTCGTTTCCGTTGGTATCAGCCAGCACCCTTTGAGAAACAGCAGACATGGGCCATTGATAATGTGTACATCGGGGACAGCTGTCCGGACATGTGCTCTGGTCATGGAAGGTGCTCACGTGGATCCTGCATGTAAGTGATGTTCATGCTACCAACTGTTTCAAAGTATTGTTCTTCAACTGCTTTAAGTTTGTCCTTGTATTAGCATACCACTGCCTCCGAACACATCTGGGTTATGCATGTCATAGAATCACCAATATAGATGTGTATTTCCTTTCATGTAGACACAAAGAACTGCAGATGTTGGTTTACCAAAAGAAAACATAAAGTGCTGAAATGTGATGTTTCGGGTTTCGACCTTTCTTCAGACTGATTGCAGTGGGTGGAATAAGTTGGAATAGAGATGGGAGCAGGACAAACCTGGCAAGTGATAGGTGGATACCGGTGAGGAGGACTTTCAGTGGCAGAAGGTTGGACAAAGGCAGTGATGAAAAGACAAAAAGTCAGAGGAAGGAATATAAGGGGAAGGGGAGAAATGGATCCACAAACAGGTGGGACAAGGGAAGAGAGGGAAAATGGGATGGGGGGGAGAAAATGGGGTGAGGTTGTTCACCTAAATGTGGAGAATTTAATGTTAATGATGTTGGGATATGAGCTACCCAAAACTGAATGTGAGTTGCTGTTCCTCCAGTTATGTGTGGCCTCACTCTGGCAGTGGAGGAGGCCCAGGACAGAAAGGCGAGTATGTGAGGGGGAGTTAAAATGATTAGCAACCTCAAAAATGCACAGCCACCTCCTCTAACTTCATCTACTGCATTCGGTGGTCTCAATGTGGCATCCTTTACATCGGTGAGACCAAACGTAGATTAGGCGACTGCTTTGCCGAACATTTGCGCTCCGTCTGCTACTCCCGGACTCCCAGTTGCTAACCATTTTAACTCCCCTTCCCATTTTCATGCTGACCTATCTGTCTTGGGCTGCCTCCATTGTCAGAGTGAGGCCACACAAAACTGGAGGAACAGTACCTCCATTCTGCTTGGGTAATTTACAACCCAATGGTATGAACATTAAATTCTCCAATTTTAGATAACTAATCCCCCACTTCTCTCCCTACCCCCCCCCCCCCCCTTCCCCCTTTTTTATTCCTCTTTCTGCCTCGTGAATTCTTTTGGCATTTTCACCTCTTCTATCCTAATTTCACACTTTGTCTTTTCCTCTTTGGCCTTTGTTCAACCATCTGCTAATCAAACCTCCCCCCCTCACTTGCCAGGTACGTCCACCCCTCCTCTCTTCCAACCCTCTTCCCGTCTGAAGAAGGGTCCCGACCTGAAATGTCGCCTATCCATGTTCTCCAGAGATGCTGCCTGACTCGCTGAGTTATTCCAGCTCCTTTTTAGAATTTCCTTTATCTGGGAAAACCTATTCAGTTTGATTGTAGGGAACGTGACGATATCAACCACATGATGAGATGATCTGATGTGAGTGTTTATCGAAGTTGAACAGATAAACCTCAATGTTTATGTTGAAGTTGGTAGGCAGGGAGCAGATGAATTTTAGTGTAAACAAATGTTTAAAAAAATGTGGCAAGGAAAAATGCTAAAGCAAAGAAAGTAATGTTCCTAGACAATGAAAGCAATCTAACAATAAATTATCTTAATCCTGCTTGTTAACCGCTGGGATCTGTTAGAAAATCAAAACTGAGCTGAAATGCTGGGATGCTCGTCTACCTCACAGAATACTGTTGTGACAACACTGATATTCTCTGTATAGTTCTAATCACCTCCACCACATAAAAAAGAGTTTGTGGCTATTGAAGGATTGGATGTCATGCGGTCTCACCTTTGAAGCAGTCTCCCATATGGGGCTTGTCAAAGGCTTTACTAAATTTTGTGTAAATCATATCTATTACCCTGCCCTCATCGATACACTTTGAATTTTTGAAATAAAGCCTTGAATTCTTGCTGTTTCTTCATTGAATACTTCCGACTGTGCAGATGTGGACATGGTTGCAAGCAGATGCTCCCAATCTACTTTTGCCATGTCCTCCTTTACGTTAATGAATGTGGCCACACCCCAGAATGTGGACAGATCAGGTACCTTTATTACTGGCCCTTCCCTATCCATCTCCATAACAATTTCAAAATATGCAGAGTTTAGTTTAGTTTAGAGATACAGCGTGGAAACAGGCCCTTCGGCCCACAGTGTCCACGCTGACCATCGATCACCCTTTCACACAATTTCTATATTTTTCCACTTTCTCACCCACTCCTTACACACTACAGACAATTTTACAGAGGCTAATTAACATACAAAGGAAACCCACGCGGTCAGAGGGAGTGTGTGCAAACTCCGCACAGACAGCACCTGAGTACAGGATCAAACACAGGTCTCTGGTGGTGTGAGGCAGCAGCTGTGCCACTTTGCTGCCCTGTGATGAAATCTCCTGGGATACAACCAATCAAAGTTGCCAATCAGTACCCTTCCCTACCGCAACTTTGATAAACAGTAGTACTTGGAAGCATCTGAGAACAATTCTCCCAATTGCATTATCACGTGGTTTTTATTTCTGTATAAGTCAAGTTGAAGGTCAGCAAAGACACATGTTTTAGTTAATCCCACAATGCAATCAGACCTGGCTGATGTTGACTCAAGTAATAGAACTCTGCTTCAACAACATCTGGCAGGAGTGGGAAAGAGAGAATATCAGACACTGTTGTAAACGTCCCAGGCCACCCTCAACAGGAATTAATTGACCAATCTGCCTTCAGCACCGTTGAATGGTAGTCTAACCTTATCTTACTTACAAATATTTCTTTTTTTCCGGAGCTCATTTCATGGGCCATAGTGCAGGTGCTACGGAATTTGAAAATCAAAGGTGAAAATGCAGTGTATGACAAGAGGGAGGTATTTGTTGATGCTAGCAAGTAAAAACAAAGGAAGTTATTTATTGGCATCAGTAATCCAGCACTGTGACCCTGGAGCTGAGGCCGAACCTTAATGTTTCATTTTACAAATGCATGAGTTCTGCAAGTGTTATGTACTGGATACAGGCAGCGTCTCAAAGCAATGAGCTGCAGGAAATGTTTAAAGATGTAATCTTTCTTGTGTAATTGTGGGATGCTTTCATAATCTACTATTATCACTTAATTCTCTTAATCTCTGTGTCCATAACTTTGGTAACTGCTTTTCTTTCAACCCAGCTGTGATGAGGAATGGGATGGCACGTATTGTGATGAACCAAAGTCAAGTCTTCCCCGACAGCTTAAAGACAACTTCAACAGATCCCCCTCCAGCAACAACTGGCTGATGGTGAACGGAGGCAAACTCAGCACTGTCTGTGGAGTCGTGGCCTCGGGAATGGCTCTTCATTTTAGTGGAGTGAGTGTGATCTTCAGGTTCAGTTGTTTCCAAACAGGCTGCCGTGTAATTAAACCATTAGTTGTGAGAGATTGGGTTCAAATATAAAATCATAGAATATTTACAGCTCTGAAGAAGGAGATTCAGCCTTTCATGGCCCTGAGCTACCCAACCCGAGGAGATTTGGGGTCCAAAAATTAGCATGCAGGTACAGTACATAATTTGAAAGGCTAACAAAGTTTATTGTAAAGGGTATGACATATAGAAATGGTGAGGTTTTGTGAAATGTTTCATGACCAATGTTTCGTGTTACCTGGATACAGTTTTTAGCCTTTATGTTTAAGATAGGATACACTTGCATTGGAAGCAGTGCAGAGAAAGGTCTTGCTTCCTGGGATAAAAATGTTTAAAATATGTTAAAAATATGAATAAGCTGGGCTAATACTCATTGGAGTTTAAAAGAATGAGAGATATGATAGGAACATAATATTCTGACCCATTGCTGAGGGGATGGGTTCACTCATCTCAAGACAGAAATTGACAAAGAGTTAAGCTACAAGAAGCCTCAGAGTATGGTAAGTGTGAAGGAAAGAAGTGTTGAGGCCAAGCTCGGTTCAGCAATGGCTCTTACAGATTAATATAGCACAGACACAGGTCCTTCAGCCCATCTCATTCATTCTGACCAAGATGCCTAACTAATCTGATCCCGTTTGCCTACGTTTCGCCCTTGACACCCAGACCTTGGCCCTTCCTGTCCATGTACCTGTTCAAATGTATTTTTAAACGTTGTGATTAGTCCTGTCTCTATCATCTCCTCTGGGAGCTCACTCCATGTACACATCACTCTCTGTGAGAAACGTGCCCCCTTTAATCTTTCTTCCCTCACCTTAAACCTATGCCCTCTAGTGTTCGACTCACCTGCCTTAGGAAAAAGACTTTGACTATTTACACTATCCAAGCCAGAATTAAAGTAAATCAAAATGCTGTGAATTTGTATCGCTTTGAAAGTTTACTCCTGTCCCAAGACTGTTGCAGGCTTCATTGTGGGATCCAGCTCGTGTAGATGAGTGACTGCTTGCTCCTAATCCTCTCTCTCATGTATAATAAGGCAAGTCACTGTTGGCATCGCTCAATATGCACACGTACTTACATGTTCCATTTTTCAGTTCAATACACAGTCCTGGCAATGAAGCGCAGATGGCCTGCTTTGCTTTTAAATTCAGTCGTTGTTCTATTTGTGCCAAACGTTTTCCCTATCCATCCTTCCATCCCTCTCTGAAATTTAGAATGTGTTTTCTTTCCCAGTTCCAATGAAGCGTTGTTAAACCAAAACTTTAATTATATTTCTCTTCAGCAGGAGTTGAGTATAGGAGCAAAGAAGTCCTTCTGCAGTTGTACAGGGCCCTGGTGAGACCGCACCTGGAGTACTGTGCGCAGTTTTGGTCTCCAAATCTGAGGAAGGATATTCTTGCTATTGAGGGCGTGCAGCGTAGGTTTACTCGGTTAATTCCCAGAATGGCGGGACTGTCGTATGTTGAAAGACTGGAACGACTAAGCTTGTATATGCTGGAATTTAGAAGGATGAGAGGGGATTTTATTGAAACGTATAAGATTATTACAGGGTTGGACATGTTGGAAACATGTTCCCAATGTTGGGGAGTCCAGAACCAGGGGTCACAGTTTAAGAATAAGGGGTAGGCCCTTTAGAATGGAGATGAGGAAAAACTTTTTCAGTCAGAGAGTTGTAAATCTGTGGAATTCTCTGCCTCAGAAGGCGGTGGAGGCCAATTCTCTGAGTGCTTTCAAGAGAGAGCTAGATAGAGCTCTTAAGGATAGCGGTGTCAGGGAGTATGGGGAGAAGGCAGGAATTGGGAATGATCAGCCATGATCACATTGAATGGTGGTGCTGGCTCGAAGGGCCGAATGGCCTACTTCTGCACCTATTGTCTATTGTCATGCAGTCTTACCTACTGAATATTTCTGTATATATGTTAGTTCCTTTACTTCAACAAAGGGTAGACAGATACAAGGTACTGCAGATGCTGATCTACAAAGGGTAGGCACTTGGATCAGCATGTACATGTTGGCCTGAAGGGCCTGTTTCCATCGTATAACTCTGTGACTCAAAGGGCCATTCAGTATAATCAAACCCCATTAAAGGACTGTGTTCAAAGACATTGCAGTAATCCACATTCCAAGGCTCCTTGCATGAAATTGCATACTTATTTACTTTCCGATAATAATGTTTTAAACAAGCATTGTGTTGAGACAAATTGGCATCCAACATGCCCAAAACCAGTGAAGTTTGCCTCTGATGGAATTCTTCCTCTGCTTTAGGGTTGCACACGTCAGCTGGTGACGGTAGATCTGGACCTCACAGATGCCGAATTTATTCAGTTTTACTTCATGTACGGCTGCCTTGTTCCCCCAAACAATCGCAATCAGGGAGTCTTTCTGGATTATTCTGTCAATGGTGGCATCACATGGAACATCTTAATGGAAATCTTCTTCGACCAGTACAATAAGCCTAGGTGAGTATCTCAAGTACATCAGATGTCTCTAAATTAAAAGATGCATTAACTAACGAGTCAGTGTGAATGATAAGGGCTGTCAGAACCTGGCAATGGAGCCTTGCTTGTCAACGAAGTAAGTGGCGTGAGATTTCCTGGTCTCATGAGGTTTACTTATTCTGCTTCACTCTGAACTTTATTTGGGCCTTTGATTTACAGTCAGAATTATATTAGAACCCTACCTTTCAATCATAAAGGAAGGGAGACTGAATGCAGGAAACTGTGGCCCAGTTAGCTTTACATCTGTCCTAGGAAATGATAGAAACTGTTGCTAAAGGCATTATATCAGACCAATTACAAAATTCAAGATAATCAGGAAATCACAATTGACCAATTATTGAGATTCTCTGCTGAAGGAACGTGATGTGATGAAGAGAAAGCAGTCGTTGAGCTATGCTCGGATTTCCAGAAAGCATTTGACAAGTTGGTGTGTCAAAGGTTATTGTGGAAAATAAAAGCTCCTAGTGAAGTGGCAAGACAAAGGCTGGTTTACAGGAAACAAAGATTTAGGTATATATGGATCATTTATCTGTTTGGCTTGATGTAACAGGTTGTTAGGTTAATTGGCTACTATAAATTGCTCTAGTGTGTGTGAAGGGTGGGAGTGGGAGTGGTTGATGAATACATGAGTAACTAGGTTATTGAGAAATGGGTGGGGGAATCACAGCCATGGCATTGCTTTGAGACCTTTCTAATTCACAATGAGTAACAGGTAATGAGTTGTGTACTACATAGATCAGTGCCAGGACCTCAACATTTTTCAATTTATATAAATGACTTGGAAGAAGGCACTGAATATATGGTAGAAACAATGAACTGCAAAAAAGTACACAAAGTGCTGGAGTAACCCAGTGAGTCAGGCAGCACACCTGGAGAATAATAATAGGTGCAGGAAGGAACTGCAGATGCTGGTTTAAACTGAAGATAGACACAAAAAGCTGGAGTAACTCAGCGGGACAGGCAGCATCTCTGGAGAGAAGGAATGGGTGACGTTTTGGGTTGAGACCCTTCTTCAGAACATGAATAGTGATGTTTTGGGCTGGGACTCTTCTTCAGACTGATTATGATGAGGGGGGGGGGGAGGAAGAGGGAGAAAGCTGGGAGAGAGGAAAGGCAGAACAAAGTTTGGCATGTGATAGGTAGACACGGGCAAGGGGGATGGGGGGAGCAGCAGGGGTGGGGAGGGAGGGGAGTTTGATAAACAGATGGATGGAACAAAGGCCACAGATTAAAATAGAAGGTGCAAGACAAGAGGATTGAAGAGTTGCAGATTGTGAAGCCAGAGTAAGGAATGTGGTGGAAGGGGAGGGGAGAAATAAGGGCAAGTCCAGTGAGGCACAGGGGAGTGTGGGAAAGAAAGACGGGGTGGGCGAGTCAGTGGAGGGAGATGGGGGTCTTGTCGGGCTTACCTAAAATTGGAGAATTCAATGTTCTTACTGTTGGGTTGTCAGCTACCCAAATGGAATACGAGGTGCTGTTCCTCCAATTTTCTTTTTATCAGGCCTCACTCTGGCAAGGGAACTCTACTGCTGTGCCACTGTACTGCCCTTAATGTCAGCAGGCTTGTAATTGATGTTTGTGTTGAGCTTATTATCAGCATCTCCTTCCATGGAAACTGTCAGACCTCCCAAGGTTTTATAGCATCTTTTTTTATTACTCATTTCCATCACCTGCAGCTTAATTATTTTCATGGTGTTTAGTCTGTTTCTTGGACAGAACCCACATCAGTTGCTACCGTAATCCCAACGATTTGTTGATATTTTGGTTTCATTTCCAACTCTTAGAGCGTTACCACTGCCTGAATTATACAAAGTCCTCTGGACTTGTGAGCGTGCTGCTGTTTATATTGTCATCCTGAATTCCATCCGTCTTACTTTCTAAGGGAATAGCTGGCCTCTTGGTTGGCCTTTAGCTGTCTGTGGAGATCAAGAGCTAATGACCTGAGGAATCTCAGATGGCAGCTGTTGTGGAAGAAGTATTTAGAGTGAAAAAGGGGAAATCAGCAGGAGGCTTGGAGTGAATAACAACCTAGTTATTCTGCCATAACAATTTGCCACTGATTTAGTTTTAGTTTAATTTATAGATACAGCACAAAAACAGGCTTTTCAGCCCACAGAGTCCAGGCTGATCACCAATCACCCGTTCACATTAGTTCTCTGTTATCCCACTTTCTCATCCACTATCTACACACTACGGGCAATCACGGAGGCCAATTAATCTATGAACCTGCACATCTTTGGGATATGGGGGGAAACCCCATGGTCACGGGGAATGTGCAAATTCCACACAGACAGCTCCCGAGGTCAGGATTGAACCCAAGTCTCTAGCACTGTAAGGTACAGTTTTACCTGCTGCGCCACTGTAATGCCTAGTTTAATCTATTTTATTCATAATTGCTTATTCAAATGTATTTTTTTCATTCATGTGATGTGGGCATCACTGGTAATGCCAGCATTCATTGTGCATCCTTGAATTAGTTTTGAACTAAGTAGTTTGCTTGCCCATATCAAAGGGCAGTTAAAAGTCAAACACTTTGCTACAGGAAAGGAGTCTCATTCAAATCAGACTGGATAAGTTGGACACATTTCCTTCTCGAAAGCCCATAAGTGACCCAGTTGGATTTTTACTACAGTCTGCTCGTTTCATGATGAACATTACTGATAATCGCTTTTTAATTCCAGTTTAATGTAACTGATTAACTTCTCAACTGCACTGGAGAGATTTGAACCCAAGGTTTCGGATCACTAGTCCAAGTTTACTATTCTAGTAATGTGAACTTAGCATTATACTTCAGTATATTTCACTGATGTGTTCATTGTATGTTTTTGAAGAGAATTAAAGTCAATTCATATTTGTGGTTCATTTGTAGCTTTGTAAGTATTCTTCTTCCATATGAGGCGAAAGTAGTTGGTGCACGTTTCCGATGGTGGCAACCAACCCATGATGGACATGACCAGAGTGACTGGGCTATTGACAATGTGTTGATAGCTGGTTCAGCCAGTGAGAGAACCTTCATGCTGGATACGTTTAGCAGTACCCCTGTTCCACCACATGACCGGAGCCCCGCTGACAGTGGTCCTGTGGGCAGGATCAGCTTTGACCTGTTTCAGGAAAAATCCACAGGTAAATCATAGTTCCACAGCCAATAGTTACTGAGATGCCTCGTATGAAGGTTTACTGTATAATTCTTAAACAATGGACTCTGAAAAGTTTAACTCATGATTATCTGAATGCCACTTTCGTTATCTCTTTTATTGCATTGAATAATGTGTTCAGATGCAAACAGAAACAAAAACATGCTGGATCTTGCCATAAGGACATGTTTACCTGTCCCTTGTGACTCTCCAACTTCAATAATTTATTGCGTTTATACCAAATTAGAGCAACCATCAGTATTACACCTCGAGGCTAATCTCTGACTCCATTGTAAATTGGGTCAGGTTAATAATTCCTCCAAGAAAATTACAAAACTATCTTGTTTATCCAATCTTGAGACCCAATCTCCCTCCCTCCCAGTTGGAGTCTCAGTAGAAAGACTTGTAAACTAATTGCAATCATGACTTGCACTGCAACTTTCCAATTATGTCCTGTGATGCAGAAACTAATTTCTAATTACATTCCTAAGGCACATACTTCCAGCTCACAGACAAGTAAGTATTCAGTGGAGAAAAACTTCATCCTCGTTGAGATTAATGGAATGCCTTGCCAAAAGCAGAGTATGACCCTCAAGTGCTACCCTTGTGTGTGCTTAGTGGCACATTGCCATCCCCACCATTTTGAGCATTGTATCTCCACCACTGCAATACAATAACACTGCAGATCCAAATAATGCAACACTATCCAGGTGAAAATTAATATCTACTAATCAGTTGTCAAGAAATTTTAAGTCAAGCAAAACTAGAGCTTATCCCTGAAGTTAACAAGAACTTGTTGCCAGGAGTATCTCCAGTTGGCTTTAATTGTATGCAATTGATAATGATTCTCTAAAACATGTTTTTATCTCTAAACTACTGGAAACTGTGAACGTGTTGGCAGCTTACAAACCAAACAAGTACTGGATGTTCCATGATGAGTGTTCTGTGGAGAGATTCTGTAATTCGCCCGATGGAGTGATGCTGTGTGGCAGCCATGATGGGCGGGAAGTCGATGCAACGACCCACGACCTCACACCAAGCCAGGACTGGATCGTCCAATTTAAGGTGAAACTTCTCATCATCTTGCAAAGTAAAACTGAATTAGCATTTTATATTCTGTTGTATTATTTGATGGAAAATGCTAATAGGTAATAGGATTGCACAGGCAAGGTTAGATATCCAAATGTCTGCAGCTGTAAAGGTTTGCTCTAGGCTGATTCTGCAGTGCAGGTACTACATTTCATCCAACTTCTGTTTTCACGATGGTCTGTAATAAAAAAAGTTATAACAAAGAAAGTCAGTGCCTAACAGAGAGAGTCAGATGAGCATTTTAATCGTCACAAGACAGTCTTGTTCCTGAGGTTAACGTGAATTCCTCAGCAGAGGCTGACTGGTTTGTGAAATATGGCCGGCACTCTTTGTGTCGGTTTCCAAATGCCTGCTTTTATTTTGTCTCCTTTTCACTTTCCTTTATTCAGAATCAGCTTAAGTCATTTGAAATGAATGTTAACAGGCTGAGCATCTTGATGTCCACTCAAAGTAATGCTCATTTTACTTACAAAACAATACATTGAACTGTTTAGAGTTTTCTGAAGAGTAGCAACTGTTTGTCAGAAAGAAATCTTGGCTACTCCTCTTGCCCACAGGAAGCCTGACAAACAATGATGTGATTGTGACTGGGTAACCTGTTTCTGGTGCTATTATTGAGAATGCACAATGGTAAAGGCACCAGGGGAAACTCTTTGAAATAGTGCCATAAGCTTTATGCTTTTTAACAAAGAGGAAGTAGGCAGTGCCAACGAGGTCAGCGTTTAATGCCCATCCTTAATGCCCTTGAGAAAGTTCTTCTTGTAAAAGATAATCCCACAGCGGCGAATTAGACCCAGTGAAGATGGAAGGGTGCAGTTTATTTCCAAGTCAGAGTACCGTGTGGCTGGGAGGGGAGGTTGCAGGTGTGGTATTCCCATGCATTCACTGCTCATTACCTTTTTTGGAAGTAAAGATCTTGCTGGTTTGGGAGTAACACTAGTCCTTGGAATTTTGTGAGAGGACATTGCAAAATAGACTGGGCTGCAACATTAATACATGATTCTAGTTTCAATGGACAGTTAAGAGTCAACCAAACCCAAAAAGTTGCATGTAGGATTGCTTCGGTAAGGCAAGCAGATTTCCTCCCTGCAGGATATTAGGTACCTAAGAAAATTGCCAATTCTGAACTCAGTGAGATTAACTGAATTAAATCTTCCCTGGTGGGTTTTGAAGTTACACCTCCAAATCAATGCTCCAGATAAGATTATACCATCTATAATTTAACCAACACACCACTGGTTCAAATGAGAGATCAGACAAGGCCCCAGTTTAAAGTCTCACTGAGTAGATCAGAACCAGTGAAGCAACACTCCCTCAGTAGTGCAGTGGGTGTTAGCCCTTTGTGTAAATATATGTCTCACATTTAATATGCTTACTGAAAGTACTACACTTTGCACTTTGTCAGAAATCCTTGATGTTTCACTGATGCATTGTTTTTGATAATGCACGGAATTTTATGTTGTAAATCATCAGCTCATGTTAATGAAAATCAAGGAACCACAGATGCCAGAAATCTGAAATAAAAATAGAAAATGCTGGAAATACACTGTGGGCATGAAGCATCTGTGGAAAAGTCAATGTGGCTGCAATGTGTCCCACATTAGAAATGTGAAATGTGTTTCTCATTTTGCTGATGCTGCCCGACCTGAGTGTTTTCAGTAGTTTTTCCATATTGTGCAGCTCATGTTTCCCTGCAGATGAAGGGTTATAAATATCCAACAATGATTTTCACCTTGACCAAAGTCAGATCATTTCTTTGCAAACTCAATGGAACATAATTTTTAATGACAGCAAAGGAAAATACTAACGAGTGAGAAACATCAGTGGACCTGATTTAAGATTTTTTTTTTTTTTCTTCAGATTTTAGTGGGCTGCAAGACTACAGAAAAAGTCATTCAGAATCAGGTCCATGTTCAGTATTCGACTGACTTTGGAGTGAACTGGCGATACCTGATGCCACAGTGCCTCCTGGCAGACCCACAATGTTCCGGTGACATCACTCAGCCCTCGGTGTTTTTCCCTGCCAAGGAATGGAAAAGAGCCATCTACCCGCTGCCTGACAATCTGGTGGGCAAGTGAGTAAGCGGAGCTGTTGCAGTGAGGAGTGTGCTGCATTGATTTGTTCCCCAGAGGTCCACACCCGAACTTCTAAACTCCTCAGCATAGAGAAAATAAACCTTTCCTACACTTCCTGACATCAGACAAGATCTAGTGATACAACATTCGTCATCTCCCATTAAATTGAATTGGTAACAAACTGATAAAATAACAGGTTGCGTAACCATGCTCCCATTCCTCACCCTTACTCTGTCCATCTCAGAAACTGGAACTGATGATTGGAAAAACCTCAGAGATACAACAACCTTCTACCAGCCCCCCATTCGCTTTCATATTCTCTCCGCACTGACGCACATCATTCTTTCCTACCTCCCCTCCCCTCTCCCCTCCTCCATTCTCCCTTCCTTTCTCCTTCACTCATCCTCTTCTTCTCAACCATCATCCACCCCCAGCACCCCCTTCTCTCCCTCTCCCCCTGACTTTCACTCTCCCCCTGCTTCTCATCCCTTCCACTGTCTCTCTGCTCCTCTTTTCCCTTGTCAACAACTAGACTAAAACAATATGAAGAGCTTTGTACACCATGAAAGCAAAAATTGCTGGATTTACTCAGTAGGTATGGCATCATCTTTCAGAGAGGAATAGAGTTGCAGGTTGAACTTTTCCCACATAATCCAAATAAAGCAACCACTTTATGAATGGATGAATGAATGAATATAACTTAATTGTCATTCAACACCAGACGAGTGCATATTTGAAGGAAATCCCGTGGCAACTGGCTCACAATGTGACACCAAATAATAAAAATTGATTAAAGAAAAAAAAAAAAAAAAAGTAACTCGCACATAAAATAATGGCGGCGGATTATTGTGAATTCAAGATGGCTCGGGGGAAGAAGCTATTGCAGAACCTGGCTGTTCTTTATTTTGCTTTCTGGCAGAATGTATGTTTTTTAAAAAATGGAGACGTGTGTTTGTGGGTGTGTGTGTGTGTGCTCTGCTATAGTTGACGACTGCTGCTGACCTTGACTCTATCAACTTATACACGGGCAATCTTTGGCTCTCGGCTTGAGTGAATGCCAATGCAGGGCAGGAGGAGAGTAAACCGTGTGTTTGAAACCAAAACCCATAATGTAAATTAGAAAAGGAAATGTTTAATAGGAACAATCTTTGATATGGTTCATGAGTCATTATTGAGGATATGTTGCAGACTCATTTATGATTTATTGGTCCAGAGGGCAACAGGGAACAGAATCCTATGACATTAGACACAGGGAACTGCAGATGCTAGAATCTTACATAGAACACAAAGTGCTGGAGTACCTCTGCAGGTCAGGCAGGATCTCTGAAGGGCATGGATAAGTGATGTTTCTGGTCAGGACCCTTATTCAACCTGATTGCTGCGGGGGAGAGAAAACTGGACAAGAGTTGGAGGCGGGAGAAAGCCTGGCAAGTGGTAGCCGAATACAGATGAGGCGGAGATTGATTGATAGATCGATGGACAAAGGCTAGATTTGAAAATGAGATGAAAGGGGACCAACGGAGACAAAAGGGCGTATGTAAGGAAAGAGGAGGAGTGAAATGTGAAGCCTGAGGGAGGGATACAGGTGGAGGAAGAAGGGGGAGAGGATGGAATAGTGGAAGAATAGGAGTGCACCAGATTAAGGAAAGAGAGAGAGGAGAAGAAGAGAGACAAACAAATGGGTGGGGTGTTACTGAAAGCTGGAGATTCAATGTTCATACCATTAGGTTGCAAGTTATTTAAGTGGAATATGAGGTGCAATCCCTCCATTTGTATGTGGCCTCACACTGCAATGAAGGAGGCTCAGGACAGAAAGATTTAGATGAGAATGGGAGGGGCAGTTAAAAGGGTTAACAACCGGGAGATCTAGAAGGCCTTAATTAGCGAGTGCACGTGATTGATGAATCGGTTGCCTCCTCCACACTTGGTCTCACAGATGTAAAGGAGGCTACATTGGGAACACTGAATGCAGTAGATGAGGTTAGAGGAGGTACTTGTGAACCTCTGTCTCACCTGGAAGGGCTGATGGGGTCCTTGGATGGATGTAAGGGAGGACGTGTTACATCTGCAGGATTTTGCGGAGAGAGTAGTCTCTACAGAAAGGATGGGTCAGGAAGATGTGTAGTTAAGGATGGTGACATCCTGTGGAATGCCTATAGCATTAATTGGATTTGTTTAGACCTGTAGGTTTTCAAATCAGTGAAATGGTTAGTGCTTGGTGTTAATTCAGTTCAGGTGATTACTTTGTACCACTGGGCTTAGATAGTACTGGAATATACCCTCTGTTATACATTCTGTATTCCTCAACCAAGTGAACATTCTTTCGTAGCAGTGAAGCAGACTCGGTGCATGAAAATGAGAAAAAAATGCAGATGTTGGAAACTGAAAATAAAAACACAATGTTGGAACCAACAGAGACAGAAGTCTTTAAATTTACCTTTACCGTTAAATTTCCTCATCACCTTAAGCTGAATAAGTGCTCTGTGTGATAAAGATAAAGTAATCAATTTGACTGGAGAAATGAGGTCCTTTATTCAAATGTTTAAACAAAGAACCTGTTTGGTTATATCTGCATATGGTTTGTTGATAGATGTAACTTTGTCATTCTGCAGGTGAAAGTAAAACTAACATGTTTTATTCCAGCCCAGTGAGATTCCGCTTCTATCAGAAGTATTCTGATCTTCAGTGGGCCATAGACAATTTCTACGTGGGACCTTCCTGCCCAAACAATTGTGGTGGACATGGAGACTGCCTGCACAAACAGTGCTACTGTGATCCTGGCTTCACTGGGTCAAATTGTTATTTGAGTCACCCTCTAAAGGTATAGTTACATGAGATGAGGTTTCTTATCATCTTGTGCTCTTGGAATATTCAAACTATGCAAATTTCACGTGTCCAGACTTGTGAAAAAACTGGGTCAAGAGCAACAACCTTACTTTCACCTTCTGCGTTACATTCATACTGAATGTTTGGGTCATTCTTTTGATGCACAATACGTTATATGTACAAAACTCTCTTTATTCTTGCTAAAAACTCAAATTGAACAATTATTTTATTTTGATTGATGGTCAGGTCTGTTTTCACATTACACAGGTGGCTAAAATAATTGTGGCTTTCTGAGGTGTTAATACTTAAGCACAATGTAATGAAAAATATGTCCATTGCCTTCTAAAAATATTGCTTAAAATACCTCATAGATAAGGGCACTGATTGACCCCCTATTTAGTTTGGAGTGGTGCAGAGAAGGTTTACAAGGATGATCATGGGTATGGAAGGCCCATCCTACAGTGCAGGGTGAAAGGTTTGGGCTCCACACAAGACTTTATAAGAATAAGCAATAATCTTATTGAAATATGTAAGGCTCTTAGTGAATTAGAAGCAGAACTGCTGACGGGATGTTACCCCTCATGGGAGAGTCCAGGGCCAAAGGGCAGTGTCTCCAAATAATTGAACGCCTATTTAAAATTCAAATGATGAGAAATAACTTCTGGGAACATTTAAACCTTAGAGGGATTATTGGTTATTTGGGAAATCAACAGTTCTGGGGAAAGGACAGAAAATTGGACAAGAAAATTTGAATTTGAAACTGAATAGCCTATTAGAATCGTAGAACTGTTCAATAGATCAGTACAGCACAGAAACAGGCCCTGCAGCCCACAATGTCTGCTGAACATGACACCGTGTTAAACTCATCTCCTTTGCCTGCATGTGATACATAAAACCCTCATTCCCTGCATATCCATGTGCCTATTTTACAGACTCTTAAATACCACTATGGTATCTGCCTCCAATACTACCCCTAACAAATTGCAACAAATCTGAAATCATCATCATTGGTCCAAAAATGCTCACCAAATCCACCCAAAACTTCATCCTCAACATTGATGGTCTCCCAGTATCCACCTCACCTCACATCCGGAATCTTGGAATCATCCTTGATCAAACCCTCTCCTTCGACAAACACATCAAACACATCACAAAGACAGCCTTCTTCTACCTCAAAAACATTGCCCGTCTCCGTCCATCCCTCTCCTCCACAGCTGCAGAAACCTTCATCCACGCCTTCATCACCTCCCGTCTGGACTACTGCAACAGCCTCCTCTATGGCGCACCCTCAAAAATCATCAATAAACTTCAATACATTCAAAACTCCGCTGCCCGTCTACTCACACACACCTCGATCCGTGACCATATCACCCCCGTCCTTTATAAACTCCACTGGCTCCCCATCCCCCAGAGAATCCAATACAAAATCCTCCTCATAACCTACAAAGCCCTCCATAACCTGGCCCCATCCTACCTGACCGACCTCCTCCACAGGCACACTCCCACCTGCACCCTCCGCTCTGCCGCTGCCAATCTCCTATCCCCCCACATCCGGACTAAACTCAGATCCTGGGGGGACAGGGCTTTCTCCATCGCTGCTCCCACCCTATGGAACTCACTACCCCAAACCGTTAGAGACTCCCCCACACTCACCACATTCAAAACATCGCTGAAGTCTCACCTGTTCAGTACTGCCTTCAACCACTGAAGGTCACCTCACCTACTGTCTCCTTTCTCTGTTCATTTATTTATTTACTTATTTATCTATTTATTAATTTCCCTATGTTCTCAAAATCTCTGTAAAGCGTCTTTGAGTATATGGAAAGCGCTATATAAATAAAATGTATTATTATTATTATTATTAACAGTGCATTCCAGGCACCCACCACTCTCTGCATAAAAGACACTTGCTCCATACACTTCCTTTACCTCTCACCTTAAGGCTATGCCCTCCAGGCTTTGACAGCTCCACCCTGGGAAAAAGATTCTGACTGTCTACCTGATCTATGACTCTCAGAATTGTATATACTTCTCACTTTTGTTCCTACATCTTATGATGTAGTATCAAAATGTACAAACCAGATGGTTTTTAATTTAATTTCTTATTTCAGCTGAGTTAGCTGACTTTGGGCAAAGTGTTGGGCATTGGTTGAGATTGGGATTATGCCAGCAGCCTTAAAGGGCAAAGAAAAGCTCACACAGAGCAAATGCCAAGGTACTGAGTTGTATTCAATACACAACACGAGTAAGCATGGAGAAGGAAAAAAAACCCCACAATGTCCTTTTTGGCAGTGGATGTTTGCTAAGAAAAAGACTTGCATTTTTACTGAAACGTCTGTGTCCACTTCAGGGCAACCCACAACAAAATTTCCCTTAAGGTGAATGCTATTGTGAAACAGGAAGGAAATTTACACAATTAATATTTAGATTTAATATTAGTTACTGCGGCCCACTCATTTATGCGGACTATAAAGCACATTTAATGAACTTCTTCCAATTTTAATTTTATGTTAAAATTAGTCTGCCTGTAACATGTAATGTAACATTAGACTAAAGTTTTGATGGCAGCAATTGGGGAATGAGGGATAGAACAAAGGAGAACTTGGCGTTCCAGTATTTTCTAATGTGATTAGTGCAACTAGGGATTTTGTCCTTTTTTCACAGCAAGTCACCTCTCACCACTTGATAGTCTTTAGGAACATGGAGGCTAGAGAAAGGGGATAAGGAGGAGATATCAAAACAGCTTAAACTTTTTGAAGTTGGCTCCAGATGAAAATAGGAATGCTGCCTTGATCTATCTGATCGAGTAAATGGCAATGTTTTGTGTTGCAGACTTCGTTGAAAGAACGCTTTGAGCTTGATGACATGAAATCAGATACATGGATTTCACTTGATGGTGGAAAGGCTTGCACAGACTGCGGTGTTCTGGTGGAAGATTTGCCCCTCTATTTCAGTGGAGTAGGCATGAGACAGGCAATAACCAAGGACCTTGATCTCAGGGGTACAAAGTGAGTTTGACACCATTGTTTTCATGTAAAGCTCTGTTTCATAAAAGATCAATCAAAAATGTATTAAAATGTTTAAAACGTTGTGAATTACTGATCACAGAAACATAGAAAGTAGGTGCAGGAATAGGCCATTCGGACCTTGGAGGCCATTCGTACCATCCAAAATCAGTACCCCGTTCCTGCTTATTCCCCATATCCCTTGATTCTGTTAGCTCTATGAGCTCAATCTGATCATCACCTACTCTTGTCAAAATTGTTGCTGATTTTGGCACTTTGCTGACAATCTGGCTTCAGGAGTTCACAAAACATTGGCGTGGTGAAAGGAGAAATGTCAGCTTGCTGCGGAGACAGTTCTAGTCTGATGTTAGTGATGAGGCATCTTGTTTGGCAAATTCAAGGGAACATTATGCCTATTTGAACTATTGCTGACAATGGCTGATTTGCCTACCCTATATTTGGAGATTATTATCAGGGGTGGAAAATGATTATAAAGATTACAAAATGATGAACAAGATTATAAACCACACCATCCATTTTGATTGCGCAATATGTTGTCTGTTTGTTTTGAAAAAGACGAGCATTTCTTCAGAAACTTTTAGTATTTCTCAGGAGGAACTGCAAAGACATACCTTTGTGTGGCTGCGAAAGTGTTCTCCTGTAGTGAGTCCAGACGAGTGGTTTTATCTGAATCCTTTATTAGTATCAAACCCGTAACAAACGCGACAGACTTCTTCCTGGACAAACACTACTTCACTTACTAATCTAATCTCTAATCTGGTTTGGCGCCAAGCATTTAAATACCCCGCGCTTCCTTACCCCGTGACCGTAATCCAATCCGAGGGTTCTATTACCTGGCCAATCCCTATGTCCCTACATGACCCCCCCCAGAACCCTCGAAACCATACCTCACGGGCGGCCGAACCTCCCGCCCAGAACGTGTACGGATAGGGGAAACCGATACCCCCAGTGTGACAGGAGGCGGGGGGGACGCCGCCGCTGGAGGCGATGGGAGGTTCACCGGAGCGGCGGGTGCAGGTGACGTGGGGCACTTGATGAACAACTGCAGCCCGGGACCAACCATAGGCGGCGGAGGCCCAAAAGGTGGTAAACTGGGCGCCGCTGACGGGACCAGTCGAGCAGCCACAGGCCGGCCCCGGCGCGGCGGCTGAGCCACCGACATGGGGAGGTCCTGGTCTAAATGGGCCGGCTTGAGACGGGACACTGAAACCAGCTCCTGACGATTTCCTACCTGCAAGGTGAAGGTTACAGTCCCTCTTTTGAGCACCTGGAACGGGCCCTGGTAAACCGGCTGCAGAGGGGGACGGTGGCAATCTTTCCGAAGAAACACGAAATCACAGCTCCGCAATTCCGAAGGAACGTGAACTGCTGTGCTTCCGTGACTAGAGGTGGGGACTGGAGCCAGAGAACCCACCCGTTCCCGGAGGGAGCCCAAGACTGACGTGACGGATGGCGGCAAGGCGGGAGTGGAAGGGAGAATATCGCCCGGCACCCGCAGGGGCGAACCGTAGACGAGCTCGGCCGAAGATGTGCCCAGTTCCGCCCGCGGGGCCGTACGGATGCCGAGGAGGACCCAAGGCAGCTGGTCAGCCCAATCGTAGCCAGTCAGGCGAGCACAGAGGGACGCCTTCAGCTGCCGATGGAAACGCTCAACCAACCCGTTGGCTTGGGGATGATGGGCGGTGGTCTGCTGTAATCGAGCACCATACAGCTGCGCCAGCGCGGCCCAGAGACACGAGGTGAACTGGGCTCCCCGATCTGTAGTAATGATAGCCGGGACCCCGAAACGAGCCACCCAATGCAACGCCAGGGCCCGTGCACAGGAGGCCGCCGAGGTGTCCGACAACGGGAGTGCCTCCGGCCAACGAGTGAACCGATCGACCACCGTCGGTAGATGAGTGTAACCCCTAGAATAGGGCAATGGACCCACCAAATCCACATGGATGTGGAAAAAACGGGCGGGGGGAACCTCAAATGTCTGGTGCGGGGGCTGGACATGACGATGGACTTTCGAGGTCTGGCACGGAATGCAGGCACGTGCCCAGGCTGCCACCTGCTTCCGCAGGCCATGCCAGACAAACCGGTCGGCCACCATGGCTGAAGTCGCCCTGATGGACGGATGTGCCAGGCCATGAATGGCCTCAAAAACCTTACGCCGCAGAGCGGCCGGCACCACCGGGCGAGGGCGTGGGAGAGTAACGTTGCACCACAACTTGATACCTGTGGGGCCACACGCCACCTGTTCTAAACGCAGTTCCGGTGAACCTCCCATCGCCTCCAGCGGCGGCGTCCCCCCCGCCTCCTGTCACACTGGGGGTATCGGTTTCCCCTATCCGTACACGTTCTGGGCGGGAGGTTCGGCCGCCCGTGAGGTATGGTTTCGAGGGTTCTGGGGGGGGTCATGTAGGGACATAGGGATTGGCCAGGTTGTCGGGTGGAAGGCGCCGTGCCCGGGCAAAAACCGGCGGCCCTTCGGTTGGAATGAAATGGACGACCCCGTGCTTCTCCGAAGGTGAATCAAAACGCTGGACGAGGAGCTGCGGGAAGTCGGCCAGGACCGCATCGAACTGACCGGGAGCCGTGGTAATGGACTGGATGACTAGGCTGTGTGGGGCGGCGCTTGTAGAAGCCTCTGGCCCAGTATCCCGAGGCCGTACATCAGCCAAGGGTTGTAGGCCCCTCCCTCGGACGTCTGCGACCAAGGAAAACGCCCATAGGAAATCTGCCCCCAATATGGCCTGGCCCACATCCGCAACGATGAATTCCCAACGGTAAGTCCTGGACTCGAAGGACAAGGACATGGTCCTTTTACCGTACGTACGGATGGTGCTACCATTCACTGCAATTAGGGGCGGGCCCTTTTCCCCCACTCGAACTTCACAGTCATAGGGGGGCACAATACTTACGACCGCTCCCGTATCCACCAGGAAAACGATCCCGGTAGTCTGATCCGTAGCGTAGAGGCGGTGGTTACGGCCAACCGAGACTGCCTCTACAGTCGATCGGCCCCGGCGTTTCCCGGAAACGAACACGGGGATCTACAGCTTCGTGCCTCGCTGCCCCACCGCCGATGGAAAGAGCACCAGCGACGCCTATCCGGCTCTGTTGGTCGAGCCCGCTGCCAATGAACAGGCGCCGCCGCCCTCTCTTGGCGGGCCGGCTGCGCAATAGCGGCCGATGCGTCGCTCTCCCGGCCGCACCCCCGACTGCCGCTGGGCCTCGAGACCCGGTTAACGGAGCCGTCTCGGGCGTTGCGTTCCCTCACAAGCGTGTCTGCCTTCTCGGCGAACGCTACCGGCTCTTCAAAAGGCTGCGTGTTCGGATCACGTCGAGGTCACCAATGTAGTGAGTCCAGACGAGTGGTTTTATCTGAATCCTTTATTAGTATCAAACCCGTAACAAACGCGACAGACTTCTTCCTGGACAAACACTACTTCACTTACTAATCTAATCTCTAATCTGGTTTGGCGCCAAGCATTTAAATACCCCGCGCTTCCTTACCCCGTGACCGTAATCCAATCCGAGGGTTCTATTACCTGGCCAATCCCTATGTCCCTACACTCCCTAATATTGTTTTATTTACATTCAAGTCAAAATAAGAAAAAAAACTACTGTTTAAGGTCAAAGGTCTAGCGCACAGAAACTGGCCTTTTGGCCCACCTTGCTCATGGTGACCATCGACAAACTAACTATACTCATCCCATTTGTCAGCACTCGGTCCTTAGCCTGGCTGTGTCTGAAACAGAAAATATTCCAAATGCCAAAGCTAACATCCTTTACCAGATGAGAACAAAATAAATCCTAAACCATTTAAGAGAAAGAAATAATGAAAAATATCTGAGAACAGATAAAGTCCCGACCCAAAATGTTGTCTGTCTATTTCCATCAGTCTCAAGCTGACCTGTAGAGATCCTCCAGCACTTCTGTTTGTTACTCAAGATTTCTTATTGGAAAAGAAAACAGCCTGAAAGTCTCCTCTGCTCGTAGTCTGTTTCCAATCAGTGCCAATAGATAGTTCCCCACTGTGTCTAAGTACAAGTTTACAAATTAATGCTGATCTTTTTGTTCCAGATTTGTGCAGTATTGGGCCAGAATTGGTAGTGAGAACAACATGACGACTTGTCACCAACCCATCTGTCGGAAGGAGGGAGTTTTGTTGGACTATTCAACTGATGGAGGTGAGATTTATTCACTGTCTTACTAATTGTGCAATTAGTTGAAATACTTCTTCCTGTCCAAATTAATCAGACTAATCACTGTGGCTTTTGAATGAGGAGAGGGAAACCCAACCAGCGTAAGTAATTGACTGAATTTGTAGCATTTCATTGGCATACTTGGACATAAGCTAGAGTAAAACGTCAATGGGAATTTTGAGGGAGACAAATCATAAACCTTTGTAGATAAGTATGTGATGAACAGAAGGATCGAAAAACATATTGGTGCAAAAGGATGAAGAAATGTGGACAGAGGCTTCTTTGAGAGCAGGAAGGAATCTGAGGGGGAAGACCTATTGGCATCTACCTGTTAGTCCCATTGCCTATGACATGGAAACATGCCCTTCAGCCGAATTCCTCCATCCCGACCAAATTGCCTAACTGAGTTACATAGAAACATAGAAAACAGGTGCAGGAGGAGGCCATTCGGCCCTTTGAGCCAGCACCGCCATTCATTGTGGTCATGGCTGATCGTCCCAAATCAACAACCCATGCCTGCCTTCTCCCCATATCCCTTGATTCCACTAGACCCTAGAGCTCTATCTAACTCTCTCCTAAATCCATCCAGTGATTTGGCTTCCACTGCCCTCTGTGGCAAATAATTCCACAAATTCACAACTCTCTGGGTGAAAAAGTTTTTTCTCACCTCAGTTTTAAATGGTCTCCCCTTTATTCTAAGACTGTGGCTCCTGGTTCTGGACTCAGGAAAAAATTGGGAACATTTTTCCTGCACCTAGCTTGCCCAGTCCTTTTATAATTTTATATGTTTCTATAAGATCCCCTCTCATCCTTCTAAACTCCAGTGAATACAAGCCCAGTCTTTTCAATCTCTCCTCATATGACAGTCCCGCCATCCCAGGGATCAATCTTGTGAACCTACGCTGCACTGCCTCAATTACAAGGATGTCCTTCCTCAAATTGCACCAAAACTGCACACAATACTCCAGACGTGGTCTTACCAGGGCCCTGTACAACTGCAGAAGAACCTCTTTACTCCTATACTGAAATCCTCTTGTTATGAAGGCCAACATTCCATTAGCTTTCTTCACTGCCTGCTGTACCTGCACGCCAACTTTCAGTGACTGGTGTATAAGGACACCCAGGTCTCGCTGCACTTTCCCCTTACCTAACCTAACTCCATTGAGATAATAACCTAACCTATCTCCATTGAGATAATAATCTGCCTCCTTGTTTTTGCTGCCAAAGTGGATAAGCTCACATTTATCTATATTATACTGCATCTGCCATACATCTGCCCACTCACTCAACCTGTCCAGGTCACCCTGCAACCTCCTAACATCCTCTTCACAGTTTACACTGCCACCCAGCTTTGTGTCATCTGCAAACTTGCTAGTGTTGCTGCTAATTCCTTCATCCAAATCATTAATATATATGGTAAACAGTTGCGGCCCCAACACCGAGCCTTGCAGCACTCCACGCGTCACTGCCTGCCATTCTGAAAAGAACCCGTTTACTCCTACTCTTTGCTTCCTGTCTGCCAACCAATTTTCTATCCATTGTCAACACCCTACCCCCAATACCATGTGCTCTAATTTTATTCACCAATCTCCCGTGCGGGACCTTATCAAAGGCTTTCTGAAAGTCTAGATACACTACATCCACTGGCTTCCCTTCATCCATTTTACTTGTCACATCCTCAAAAAATTCCAGAAGATTAGTCGAGCATGATTTCCCTTTCATAAATCCATGCTGACTTGGACATCCTTTTACTGCTATCCAAATGCACCGTTATTACCTCTTTAATAATTGACTCCAGCATCTTTCCCACCACCGGTCAGGCTAACTGGTCTGTAATTCCCCGTTTTCTCTCTTGCTCCTTTCTTGAAAAGTGGGATAACATTAGCTATCCTCCAATCCACAGGAACTGATCCTGAATCTATTGAACATTGGAAAATGATCACCAATGCGTCCACTATTTCCAGAGCCACCTCCCTGAGGACCCTGGGATGCAGACCATCAGGCCCAGGGAATTTATCATCCTTCAGTTCCATTAGACTACCCAATACTATTTCTCGCCTAATGAAAATTTCTTTCAGTTCCTCTACCCCCCTAGATCCTCTGTCCTCCAGTACATCTGGGTGATTGTTTGTGTCTTCCTTAGTGAAGACATATCCGAAGTACCTGTTAGTCCTATTGCCTATTTGTGCCCCATATCCCTCCAAACTTTTACTCTCTATGTACCACTCCAAGTGGCTTTTAAATGTTGTAATTGTATTCACCTCTACCACGTCCTCTGGCTGTTTATTCCATATATGCAACATCTTGTGTGTGGAAAAAGTTGCCCCTCGGGTCCCTTTCAAACCACCATAAACCGATACTCTCCTGTTTTAGATACCCCAACCCTAGGGAAAAGACTGTGGCAATTCACACTATTTAATCCCGTCATGCTTTTATAAACCTCAATGCTCAATAGACTGACCGATGAAGACAAGCGTGCCAAAAACCTTCTTCACCATCTTGTATACCCGTGTTGCCACTTCCATGAAACTATGTACTGCACCCCTAGATCTCTATGTTCGACAACATTCCCCAAGGCCCTCCTATAAACACCTTGCATTTATCTGAATTAAACTCCATTTGCCATTCCTCAGTCCATTGACCCAGTTGATTAAGATCCCATTGTGTGTGAAACCATCAGTACTAGCCTTCATCAGCAAGCAGCAGTGATTGAAATCATTGACATATGGAGCTTCATTTAAAAGAAAACCTTTTTAACGTTCTTTCCATTGAGATATATTCTGTGCCTGATTCATTCTTGTGATGTGCTGCAGGAATGACCTGGAACATGCTGCATGAAATGGATTACCAGAAATATATCTCTGTGCGCCAGGACTATGTGTTGCTCCCGGAGGAGGCCCACACCAACACCACCCGCCTGCGATGGTGGCAGCCCTTTGTTGTTCAAAACAGTCTGATGGTGGCGAGCACAGACCGTGCTCAGTGGGCACTCGACAACATCCTGATCGGAGGATCTGAGATCAACCCAAGTCAACTCATGGATTCCTTTGATGATGGTAAGATGAAAATATTAGGCTGGTTAATGGCACTGTTGGTATTTATTTGTCAGGCACATGGGATAGAAACTGGAACAATTACATTCTTACCTGCTGCAACTTTACGGGCACATTAGACTCCTGAACAAACATTGAATTCTCCTATTTTAGGTATAAACACTGAATTCTATTTTAGGTAACCCTAAAGCCCCCTCTCTCTTCTCTCCCCCCACCTGCCCCCTCATTCTCCGTCTCTTTTCCACTATACAAAACCAAAATGCTCAGCATTCCCTGGGGATTCCTGGGATTGGGGGATCAAGGGTCATACAAGAGGATTGCACCAAGGCAGCTTCACTTGCATAATTCTGGCCTGAGCGGACATTGTCCCATGGGTGTGTGTCCAGTGGAGCTATTGCTCACACTACAAAAGACCCCAGATCCTTAAATAGGATGATAATGTATCCTTGTTGTTGAATAAGGATATTTACTTGGACCTGCAGGCTTGACTTTTAGGGACAGGTTGGATAGATGGGACTTTTTTCTTTGGAGCTTGGAAGACTAAGTGGTGACCTTATTAAGGTGCACAAGATCATGAGGGACATGGGTAAAATGAATGCTCACGGTCTTTTTCTTAGGGTAGGGTGTTCTAAAACTAGAGGGCATAAGCTTAAGGCGAGAGAGAAGAGATTTAAGAGGAACCTGAGGTGCAATTTTTTTTCCATTCAGGTGGTAGTCTGTATCGGGAAAGAGCTGCTAGAGGAAGCTATAGAAATAGATGCAATTACAACTTTTAAAAGACATTTGGAAAGAAACATGGATAGGAAGAGTTTAGAGGGTTATGGGCCAAATGGGACTTGCCTAAAATGCCACCTAGGTTAGCATGGATAAAAGTAGGTTGAAAGGCCTGTTCCAGTGCTGTGTAGTTCTGTGACTCTAAGGTAAAAATGTCAATGCATAGTGGGATAAACATATGCCAAACTTATAAGCCAGCCTGATGATAGCAGCCAGATATTATCACGTGACCATGACGACCAGGAGCAGGTGTGAATGTGGTGAGTTTCATTCATAAGTTGTTTCATAAAAGGACACTTTACATTGAGGAATGGATGCACACGTAGAGCAATGAAAGATAAATAGTTTTGTATGATGGCTTGCCAAGGGGAGAACAATAAATATAGACCATGCTTCAACATCCATTATTAGATCATGGACAAATTAGATGGTAAAAGTGCAGCTCACTACACCTAGGTTTCATTCATGCAGAATAACTGAGTCTGAACTTTAAACTCTGCTTTAAGCCTGTAAAATATCGATCAGTCGTGCAAATGTGTTCCTCAGGATTGTACATTTTTCCTACAGAAGGCGTTAACCACGATGGGAACTGGATGTTCTACCCTAATGCAGTCCGTACAGCCGGTTTCTGTGGCAACCCCTCCTTTCATCTGTATTGGCCTAATAAAAAGAAAGATAAGACGCATAATTTCCTGGCTTCACGGGAACTTATTGTCGCACCCGGATACGTTCTGCAATTCAGAGTAAGGTTCTGTTTGGTTCATTTAATAATCCTCATGCTTCAGTGCTTTCAAATCAAAACAACCCATGGGAGTTTTGTTTATTCAGAACACAAAACTTTGGGAATTTAATTTTTCTACTTTTCCATTGATTCAACACTACATATCAATTTTCTTTGTCTCTTTCCACCTCTGCTTCTCCCCCCAGCTTCCCCCCCCAGCTTCTCCCTCCCGCTTCCCCCCCCGATTCTTCCCCTGCTTCTCCCCCTCTCCTCCCTACCCCCCCCCCCACCTCCCCACCCCTCCTCCTCTACCCTTTACCCCTTTCCCTTCCCCTCCTTCATTCCTCTCCCTCCTCTTCCCACCTCTTAAAATCCATTAGTTCCGCCACTATTATGACTTATCATTAGTTGAGTGTTTGCATATACACAATTGTATTTTTTATTGAGAAGTAGGAAGTTTTGAAAATTAATGAAAGAGTCAAGTGGGGAGTCTTCTTCTTCTTGCGTTTGAGGCAGCAGAAATTATGTAACGCCCTCCAGACGCTGTAGCCAGTGCAATGTACTGTTGTCGAGGGCCGTGAGGTCTACCCCTCCACCAGGGGGACGGAGGAAAATGCCGTGCTGCGCTGTTTGCTGGTCTGCTCCATACACGCAGGCTGCTGATGAACGCAATCCCCAATGATGCATGTTGGCATTGAATCGGCCGACCCCTGTGCGGAGCCGGTTCAGGGCGACCCACTCTTTGCGGGGCATGTCCGAGCCGGGTGGGGCTGTGGTATTCAGTGCGACAGTGAATTGAGGAGGTCGCGATGTCTGTTCCCAGCTGGTTCTCCATGCTCCTAATATGTTGAAACCGGAGCCACAGAGCATGACGGGAGAAAGGGTGACGAGATGACAGGCGTTGAGGTCCCAGTTGCTGTGAATCCTGGGCGAGGTGGTGCAAAGGATGTTTGGCGTCCGATGGGGCCTTGCACATCAGCCTATGAGTGAACAACTCTCTGCGAAGCTTGGCGGGTTCGATACCTGCGAGCACCGGCAGGAGATCCGTCGGAGTAGGGCGTAGGCAGCCAGTGATGCTCCGCATGGTGTCGTTGAGAGTGGCGTCTAGCTTGTTAGTATGAGCGCTGTGGCACCATGCTGGGGTGGCGTACTCAGCGGCGCTGTACACGAGTGCAAGAGCACTGGTTCGGAGAGTAGATGTCCTGGCGCCCCATGACGATCTGGCCAAGCAACGCAGGAGGTTGTTCCGTGCCGAGATTTTAGCACGGAGAGCTTCAAGGTGTTGCTTGTAGGTCAGCTGCCGATCTAGTTTCACCCCGAGGTATGTGGGAAATGGGTTGTAGGGTAGGGGTGACCCATTGAGGGTGACAGTTAGCCTGTGTTGAGCTTCCTTGTTGTTCAGGTGAAAGGCCGTTGTGGTGGTTTTTGCCACACTTAGTTTTCGTCTCCAGGTCTTAAGGTCGCCCGCATTTGGCCAACTCCTGTCCGAGTGCAGTAGGGCCAAGTCATCTGCGTATCCATACTGGCGTGCGGTCGTGCGTGGCAGATCTCTGATATAGAGATTGAAGAGCATGGGGGCCAGTACCGAGTCTTGGGGGAATCCATTTCTTAGGCATGGCTAGATTGTCCGTCGCTGGTCTTCAGTACAAAACTGCGGCTGGCAAGGATGTTGGCAAGGAACTGCACTACATGACGATCAGGGATGGTGCAGAGGAGCTTGGGGAGTGGGGAGTGATATGGAGGAAGTGGAGCAAACTGGTTTGTTTACAGTTTTTCAATTAATTACTGCTGTTTTCAGCCTGAGAGCATTTAACACAGTCATGCCATAAAACCTACACCTGGAACCCCTTCTTGGGATTCCTGGGGTAATGTGGAAGGGATAATGTTAATGGCAACTATTCACAGCTGCAGGGGAGTGTACTCAGCTCTATCAGATACTGCAGTGTGCTTGAAGGCAGCCACGTTGACTGTCGCAATGTTTCATTGGGACTTGACCTGAAGATAATTTGATGCTGCAAGGGAAGTAAAGTGTTGGGGGGGGGGGTGTTGGAGATGAGAGTTGTAAAGGGGTACAATGTTGCACTTCAGCATGGAGGGATCGACTGAAGATGGACAAAGAAGAGGGCAGGTCAGTTAACAATGGCAATTTTGAAGGAAACTGCATGAAGAAATGGAGTCTGAAGAAGGGTCTCGATCTGAAACATCACCCATTCCTTCTTTCCAGCATTTTGTCTATCTTCTGAAGAAACGCAGATTGGGTTGGGAAGATAACTGAGTGCTGGGTGAGAGGCTATCAGGTGAACAGGGAATGGGGCTATTGGGCAAGTTGCTTTAAGAAAACATGAATGGATATAGGTAAATCCATGAGATCTTTCACTGAAGAGAGTGTGGGAGATAGTGAGTAAGTATGATAGCGAGCGACAAAAGGTAGCTTCCAAATGCATTATTCCGGTCAACACCCCCAACACCCCCAATTTTCAAGTATTTATTTTGGCACGCCAGTCCCCTTTTGCAACTCTGTCACCAGCCTAGACCGAGAGTATAGGGTTCTACTGACTTCCTGCTAAAGCTGTTGAACTGTTACATAGGAACACTCTGAACCAAAAGTGAATAATTGTTCACATCATGTTCTACTTGATGTTTCTACTTGTTCTGTGTTTTGACAGATTTTTTTGTAACTTTGAATTTTCTTTTTGGAATTTATTTATCCTTGTATTCTCTTTTCTCCTATTACTTATTTAATACTGTGTTGTGCAAAAACCTTCTTCCCCTGGTTGAATTTATTTTGAGCCATGGATTCATACCATATGGAAACAGGCCCTTTGGCCCAACTTTCCATGCCAACCAAGATGCCCCATATCCATTCATCCCCACTGTCTGCGTTTGGCCCATATCCCTCTAAACCTGTCCGTGTACATGTTCAAATGTCCTTTAAATGTTGTTGTCGTACCTGCCTCATCTACCTCCTCTGGCAGCTCCTTCCATATGCCCCTGGACCTAATCCTCCTTACCTCATCATTGTACTGAATCTTACCCATCCTATTGATCAAATTGGTAGAGCACCAATGCTTAAAAATATATTTTTTAAAGCATTGTACACACACACACGCATATTATATATATATATATATATATATATATGTCATAGAGTGATACAGTGTGGAAACAGGCCATTCGGTCCAACTTACCAACATGTCCCAGATATACTAGTCCCACCTGCCTGGTGTTTGGTCCATATCCTCCAAACCTGTCCTATCCATGTACCTGTCTAACTGCTTCTTAAATGTTGGGATTGTCCCAGCCTCAACTACCTCCTCTGGCAGCTTGTTCCATATGCCCACCACCTTTTGTGTGAAAAAGTTACCCCTCAGATTCCTATTCAATCTTTTCCCCTTCACCTTAAACCTATCTCCTCTGGTCCTCGATTCACCTACTCTGGGCAAGAGATAATGTGCATCGACTCGAACTATTCCTCTCATGATTTTATACATCTCTATAAAATCACCCCTCATCTTCCTGCGCTCTATAAAAAAAATATATATAAACATAGCACAAAAAGTAAGGAAATTTGTGTTTGGTAGATTATTTCTTTGTTGTAACAATGCTTCTTGGCAATAAATCTTATACCGTTGGAAAGCCTGTTTATTTCCCTTTTAAATGGTGCCACATTTGTAAGGAACATGCATTTGTGGGATGAGCAGCAGAGCTGAGTATATGGGTTGCGCCCATGAAAAATTTGCCAAATCTTCTCTGCCAATGCCAAACTGCTTATTCTGCCATTGACTCTTGTTCGGTGTTGTTTGGTGGATTGGATGATTGAAGTCTGAAGAAACAAGACATATTGGCAATTTAACAATTTATTCATTTAATGAACAGGAGCCACAGTAGCGTGTGGAAGAACCATACACAGCCATAACAGCCTGGCACCTCCTCATGCTGGTCACCAGCCTGGTCACACACTGTTGTGGGATGGCATCCCATTCTTGTCAGCACCTGGGGGTACCAGAAGCTCAAAACAAGAGTCAATAGCAACAGCAGAATAAGCTGTTTGGCATTGGCAGAGAAGATTTGGCAAATTTTTCATGGGCGCAACCCATATACTCAGCTCTGCTGCTCATCCCACAAATGCATGTTCCTTACAAATGTGGCACCATTTAAAAGGGAAATAAACAGGCTTTCCAACGGTATAAGATTTATTGCCAAGAAGCATTGTTACAACAAAGAAATAATCTACCAAACACAAATTTCCTTACTTTTTGTGCTATGTTTATATCTATATATATATCTATATATATATATATATATATATATATATGAAAGAAATGTAGATGCTGGTTTAATCAAAGGTAGACACACAGGCAGCATCTCTGGAGAGAAGGAATGGGTGACGTTTTGGGTCGAGACCCTTCTGAGTTACTCCAGCATTTTGTGTCTATAGATACACTGATCAGCCAAAGCATAATGACCACTGACAGGCGAAATGAATAACATTGATTATCTTGTTACAATGGCACCTGTCAAGGGTTGGGATATATTAGGAGAAATATGCAGGAGAATGGGCAGGAGTAAAGACCTGAGCGACTTTCACAAGGGCCAAATTGTAATGGCCAGATGACTGGGTCAGAGCATCTCTGAAACGGCAAGGCTTGTGGGGTGTTCCCGGTCAGCAGTGGTGAGTACCTACCGACAGTGGTCCGAGGAGGGACAAACCACAAAGCAGCGACAGGGTGTTGGATGCCCAAGGCTCATCGATGCGCGAGGGCAACGAAGGCTATCCCGTCTGGTCCCAAACCGACAGAAGGTCTACTGTGGCACAAGTCACAAAAAATTTTAATAGTGGTCATGGGAGGAATGTGTCACAATACACAGTGCATCGCACCCTGCTGTGTATGGGGCTGCACACATAGGACCAACAGCATATTCAGCAGGTGGTCATAATGTTTTGGCTTATCAGGTCATAATGTTTTGGCTGATCTGTGTGTGTGTGTGTGTGTATATACACACACACGGACAAAGAAATGTGCTGATTTTAGTTGGACAATTCATTCATTGGACCTTTTGTCATGTCTTTCAGATTGTGGTTGGTTGTGAAGCTGATTCCTGTGGGGATTTCCAGCCTGTATCACTGGAGTACAGTAAAGATCCAAGGTAAGCTGCAACTTGTGAAAAGATTGTGAAATTTTCACCATCAGTATGTTATGTGAATTCAGCGGCCTGTTTGGTAAAATTCCCCACTGTACCCTCAACAAAATCATATGTTGTGATTTCAGATATTCCAAATACTTTAGTTTATTTCTCCCTTCCCCATTTTTCCTTCGCAAATTCTTCTTAATTGTATCCTATGACGTCCACATTGTGGGAATACTGTCTGCCTTCCTGAGCTGTGTACTGCACACAAAACCAGTGTTACATAGCAGCGTTATATACCAGCAAATATATCTGCGTTAATCATGTATTGTCTTTCAGCTGACTGATTAACATGCAACAAAAGCTTACCTTGGTATACGTACCTTGGTACACGTGTCAATGAACTAAACTCAACTCATAATGTATCGCAATTGTATGCCCACCCTCTGACTCACAAATAAAGGAATTAACCACATCTTTGATAAACACATCTTGCCATGGTAATAGCTTTAAAAAGCCCTACAGAAAATTAGGGGAGAAAAAATAACATAGGATTCCTCACTGGAAAATAGATACATTGGTGAAATGTATCCATTGCAGGAATTCTCACAGGTGTCTGGTTGAATGCAAACAGGAAAGTACCTGTTTCTAGGGTGATATTAAATAACCCCTGGTGTGATGCTTGGTACATTTTATTCTGAGGTCATTTCAATTTTGGTCATGTAGAAATTGAAGTGTGAAATATTAAGAGATCTAATTTCTAAACATAAAATGAAAAAGTGCAAATGCTAGCAGTTCAGGCAGCATCTGCGGAAAGGAAAGCAGTTAACATTTTAGGTAAGTGATCTTCATCAGAACTGGGATTTCACTCATAAATAAACATTTAAAGTTCAGCTTTAAATTTAACGAGTAAGTACATTGTTCTGTGCATTTTGTCAAACAGTAATGATACATTTATAATTGTAAGTTGATAACTGTGTGTCAGGTAGTGCAACACTTTAGTTATGGACCTGTGCATCTTCCCAGCATCAGAATGGTGATTGATCATATCATATTGGCCAGAGGTTTTATTCCTGCACTCCGTATTCATTGCTTTTCCACTTAATTCACTTTAACAACTAAGGAGTCATGGATTAACATGGAGAATCTCAACCATACTATAATTTTAAGCAATATTTCTTATATTCCAGGCTCCCATTGAGAAGGCATGGAAATCAGGGAATTAATCTGTGACATTAATTAAACTATGGTTTTCTACTGAGGGCAAAGTAGTACACTTTAGTCCTACTTTTGCCCTCATTTTCTCTCAATCTAAAATGTGTAGATAATGGATTAATAATATGCAAACATTTATATTGTTTCTCCATGATCCTGACCTCTCTTACTGGTGTCATTTGCTCTTTTAATGTATTTGTTTTATATTTGAACACAGGGAGTGTGGCATCTGAACATAAAGTTACTGTGGGGCATACTCCGCCCGGTTGTTCTTGGTGTAAATTCTGGATTCCTTTCTTCCTTTTGAAATGTTTCATTGGGAAACAGCAATGCGTGCAGTTAGCAGCAAAATATTTTACAATCCCCATCAATTTTGCAGCATCAGTCTGTCGTAAGGATCAGTTGTGACAAGCAAATCAGTGAGGTGCTCTCTTTTTCCTCTGTGCAGAAAGGACTCCTGGTCACTTGTCCAAACAGAGTGTCTTCCTTCTACAAGCAGCAACATTGGCTGCTCTCCATTCCAGTTCCATGAGGCCAGCGTTTACACTTCTGTCAACTGCTCCACCTGGAACCGGGTCACCATCCAACTACCAGATTACGTTGCATCCAGGTACGGTTCAGAAGGAGAGGTGGTCACTTTGCAGCGTTACAACTCCTTACCGTTTAAAACTTTTTAATCCACATTTTCACCTTGTAGTTTATATTTTTTACATGCCAAGAAAGCTAAAGGTGCATTGTTTTTAATGATTTCTCCATCACTCTTTACTGTCCGGTTAGTGCCAGGATTATAGACACAAAGTGCTGGAGTAACTCAGCGGGTCAGGCAGCATCTCTGGAGAAAAATGATGGGTGATGTTTCGGGTCAGGACCATTCCTGCATGGAAGCAGGTTTAAATGTTGTCAAGATCGGTTGTAGTTATTGTCAGCAGTGTATCACTAGGAAAGAAAAATCGGTGAGATTACCTGCCTACCATCCAGCCCAAAGTAAATAGCACTTAAACACTCAGAAGATAAAAGCTCACCAATTCAGTCTGACTCCTGCCTACTGCTTTAGGCTAAGCACACTATCCATTGACAGTAGGATATCAGTTTTAGCCACTGCCACTCAACCACTGCCCCACCCTCTTCCCTACCCCTTTGCATTTACTTGAGAATATTGATTCTTAATCCATCTGAACCTTGATTTTAAATTTTTTTTAATCCATATTTTTGAATTCATCCTCAATTTGCCTCTCTCTTTCTCCAGCCCTACAACCAGCATGAACACATTCCTCCACCTCTGGCCTCCTGCACGTTTGCCTCTCTTTATCTCGGTGTTAGTGGCCTTGCAATCAGCTATCCAGACACGAACCTATGGAATTTTCTCTGTAAACCTCAGCCCATCACAATTCCTTCCTTCCTTTCCAGAATGTCGTACCCTTTTCTGATATCCCAGCATCGCTTTGTTTTTTGGGGGGGGGGGGGGGGGGAGGGGGTGTGCCATTTTATTTTCCTGCAGGAAGCAGGTTTGAATGTTGTCAATATATGTTGGTATTAGTGTGAGTGGAGTATTGCTAGGAAATAAATAATATGGGAAGACTATTTTCCCTTCCATTCCTTCACCACAGCTAGGGTCAAAATCTTGGGACTCCCTCCCAAACAGGATTGTGAGTACACCTACTCTTAAGGACTGCAACTATTCGAGAGGGCAGCTCACCACTACCTTCTCCTCAAGGGCAACTAGGGATGAACAATTAAATGCTGGCTCAGCTGGGGAAGCCTACATCTCCTGAATGAATAAAAAAATGAAAAGAAAAGCTACTGGAATCATATCTAATATCTGGACAATCCATCATATGCATTTTTAAATTCCATCATGGGAGCAATGGAGTTTAAATTCAAGTAATTAAATGAATCATTAATTAAATGTGAACCATGATTGTTATAAAATATCCAACCTGGTCCACTAATGTACACCAGGGAAGGTGCCTTGACTTGGTCTGGTCTCGATGTAACTCAGACATTCAACAATGTGGTTGACTCTTCACTACTCATCACCAAATGCTGCCTCAGTCAGTCACATCCACACAAAAATACATAATGAAATTTACTCCTCTTATTCTGTTAATTATTACCTTGAACAATTCCATAAATTATGATGAACAGGATCTACCTAAACAAAATCTTTGCTGGATGATCTAGCTCAGTAGGTTTGCTTAGTGTTATGGATTAGAATACCAGCAACTGAATTACACTGAACCTGACAAGTCCTCTTTTCTTGCAATCCAATCAGATATTCACTTCACAACTTCTTTTCTTTTTTGTTTTCTTTTCTGATACTATTTCTTAAGCTTTATTCCCTAAATTTAACGCCTGCTGCTAATTGCAACAAAAAAAAGAAGCAACTTGTTAAACCTGTTCAATCATTGTTGCTGTTTTCAGCGCGACTCAGTTCCGTTGGATTCAGAAGGAGGCCAATGCAGAGAAACAAAGCTGGGGAATTGACAATGTCTACATTGGTGAATCCTGTCCGAAGCTCTGCAGTGGACACGGATACTGTAGAACTGGAACTGTCTGCATTTGCGATGAAGGTTATCAAGGTACCTGCTCTATTTTTCATTATAAACCAAAATAAATGGATGCTGTGATGGAGCAAAAACCTTGCGTGTTTGATTGTGATAGCATCATATGTTCGATAAAAGATGCAGTGTTATTTTTTACACAACCCTTTCAAGTCTGGTAAAAGACTGAAGAATCATATTAAAGCATGTGATACAATTGCTGGAGGAGATTGCATGCTTTGAAACTGAGTCCAAATCAAGAGAAACATTTTGGAGCATAGGGTACGGATGGAGAAAGGATAAAGGTCAGCAGGTGATTTGAGTTTGAGGAAGTTGTGGCGGCTCCCAAGGGTCGGGCCATACCTTTACCGACCCCTCGGCATGGAAATGGACCGTTCCAGGGGGGCGGCCCTTTGCTACGGTTGTAAAGGACGAGGTTTTGGCCGCGATTTCACTCTGGCAGACTTGACTGGTCTAGCAAACGTATTAAATTCAAACCTCCCGAAATACCCGGTTCCTCGCCTTTATTTCGGGCTTTTTCGATGCGCCACAAAGTAATTATAAAGTAGCAGAGGCTTTATTTAAACCAGTGGTCTCCAAACTGTGGCCCGCGGGCCACATCCGGCCCGCCACGAGATTTTATCCGGCCCGCAGCAAGCACGTTCCGTGCTGCGGGTTCTGTGGTAGCGTGGGAACTTTTTTTTTAGTGGCCTATATGAATGGTACGGCACCAGGTATGGAGCGTCGCTCCGTAAGATGGTGACGAAGATCGAGATCAGTCAGCACGCCGAGTATACCTGCTTCTTCTGTGGGAAGACAAAGATGAAGAGGCATTTGGCATTCTGGACCTGCATGAAGAATGTGGCCGGAGGAGCCTGGGCCTACAACACCCACCTTGTCTGTCACGGTGAAGTCTGCCATCCGTCGCCTCCAGGAGTTGAAGGATCAGTGAACACTGACTGGGAATCTCATGTGTACGTCATCAAAGTAGTAAATTAAAGTTTAACAAAATGACAACAAAAAAAGTAGGAGAGGGGTAATGCCTCCAGCGCTGAATGTACTGGAGCGGCTCCCGATCCAGGCGAGCCCCAGGCTGCTGCAGGGCCTCCTCCGTCACCCTCGACTGGCTCGGCTCGTCGATTGACGTCCCTCTCCTCGCCCGACCGACCGCCTGTGTGTCCCAGGGAAAACGCCTTCTGCAGCCGACCTTACAGGCGCTGGAGGCATTACCCCTCTCCTACTGGCCTGCTCATCGTGTCCGTCGTCGCCTGCGGCTCCCTCCTCCTCGATTCTCCGGTCTTCAAGGCCGATCTCGGCAGTTTCCGAATTTACATGTCAGGTAGGCTATATAGTTTGTATGCAGCTGCTGACTTAATAATTTTAAATTTTAATGATTTCTTAGCGGAGTGTCCACCCGTGAGTCACTGCGACGGTGACACAGATGTGGTCACTTCGCCATTATATATGATATTTCTAAACTGTCTGCATGCCCACTGGTGGTCACTGTATTTTTTCTGTTTTGTAAATAGACAATAGACAAACTCTCTTTCCTGGGGTCCATTACCAACCTGATTTTCCCAGTCTACCTGCATGTTGAAATCTCCCCTTGACCACCATAGCATTACATTTGCGACATGCCAATTTTAGCTCCTGATTCAACTTGTATCGAGGCTACTGTTTGGGGGCCTGTAGATGACTCCCATTAGGGTCTTTTTACCCTTACAATTCCTCATCTCCATACTGATTCTACATCTCCTGATTCTATGTCACTCCTTGCAAGGGAGTGAATATCATTCGTTACCAACAGAGCTACCCCGCCCCCTCTCCCCACCTGCCTGTTTTTTCTGTATGTTGTGTACCCCTGAATATTCAGCTCCCAGCCCTGGTCCTCTTGTAGCCATGTCTCAGTGATTCCCACAACATCATACTTGCCAATGTCTAACTGAGCCTCAAGCTCATCCACTTTATTTTTTATACTTCGCGCATTTAAATACAACACTTTAACTTCGGTATTTACCTCACCTCTCACACCGGTCACAATTGGCCCTGACCTCTCATATCCCTTCTAGAACTTCCCCTCCTATTCATTCGAGAGTCCTTTACAGTTTCTCCTGTATTCGCTTCCCCTTTAACTCCATCTTCATATTCCCAATTTGTCAACCCCTCCCCCCCACTACTTAGTTTAAAGCCACCCTTTTAGTGCTAGCAAAACTGCCTGCCAGAATGTTGGTCCCCCTGCTGTTAAGGTGTAACCCGTCCCTTTTGTACAGGTCACCCCTACCCCAGAAGAGATCCCAGTGGTCCAGAAATATAAATCCCTGCTCCCTGCACCAATAATTGTATACCTACAGTATATCTATATTCCCATATTTCAAGCTCTTTTTAAAAATTGAATATTATTTATTTGTTGCCACATAAACCTCATTAAATTTATAAAACTGACATTTCTTTATTTTTTCCTGCGGCCCACAAAAATATGCCAAATATATAATGTGGCCCTCATGCTGAAAAGTTTGGAGGCCCCTGATTTAAACCAACACGCCACTCAGGATTTGGTCTGTTTAAAAAGTTGAAACCCTGTCTACTGAGGATGTTCTCCAGAAACCTGTCACTGCTAGATATTAGAGATATGTTTTCTTTTTGGATACAGCTTGTTAAGCTGTGAGTGAAATGATCAGGTGGTCATGGTGATTGTAGGGTTTAGGGAGAAAATGGAAGGGCATTCAGAGAACTGGGAAAGGAGGCTCTGAGGGAAGATTGAAAAAGGGATGGAGATATGCAAAGATTGGAGTCAGAGATCAGGTGGAGGTTGAAGGCAATGTTGGAAATTGGGAGAGAAATTGGAAAGATTGGGAAAGCAAGACTGGAATGGGTCTGACATAGTGGAAAGGGAATGCAGTGGTCCAAGGGGTTGGGAGAAGTGGCTCCAAAATTAGTAAGGGAGTCAATACAAGAACCATTTGTTGGGCACTTTTAGGGGTTAGTGGCGGTGGATTAGAAAGATCATTGGGATAGATTACAAGGAATAGATTATTGGGTTTGGAGGAAGGAATCTGATTCCTTGTGATCCACAAGCCATCCTGTAAAAGTATTTTCTTAAACGATTCGGCCAAAATCACCTGAAATTTGTGCAGATACCTGGCTGGCCTGTCTATAGGATCTTCACTCTCATAGCAATCACCGCCCCTTGCAGCTCCCTATCTACTCTCCCCAGCATCAAATCTTCATCTTTACATTATTGAGCCTGAAGCTTTGAGTGTTCAATATTCTATTGATTTAAAATTTGTTCATGCATTTACAGCAATTCTTCCAGCACCATAGCCCTGCCTGTTTTAACAAGTGTTCTCCAGCTGTTTCATTCCTTCTTCCACATATTTCAGTCGCAAATTAGTATCTCGTCTATTCCTTCTGCATTAGTTTAGCAGTGAGTGTAACCAAGCTATTTGATAATGGGCCTTGTAGTCATCAATGCTGAGATGAATGAAATGAAGGATACATGAGGCCAATATTGGATTAAGCCGAGTGCCAATGCTTGCAGAATTGGAGACAATGGCAGAGATGAGGGGAAGCGCATGCAGGATGGAAATGTTCATTTATATCATTCAGTTAGGAACAGCAATTTTCTTTTCCTTTGGAACAGTAAAGAATATTGGCATTCTAATATTGTTTTAACAATTTGAATAAACCTGTGATTAGCTTGTAATTAATTATTTACAAGTGTTTGACAGTCTTAATTAAAAATGAAACCTTGCTTTAAAAAATTGCTTCTCAGCTGGACAGCTGTATTTGCTTTACATCTGTACCATAGATGTGTATTCATTAACATTTATCCACTCGTTAAACATAATTCCTTTATTTCTTCTTTGTTTAGTTATAGCTAAAAGCTGTTTATCTTCCATGTACAGGTGATGATTGTTCTGTTCCAATTAATGACCTGCCCAGTTACATCAAAGACAACTTTGAATCGTCCCGCATCAGAGAAACAAACTGGCAGGTGATCCAGGGCGGTGCGATTGGCAGTGGATGTGGGCAGCTGGCACCCTATGCCCACGGCGAGTCTCTGTACTTTAATGGCTGTCAGATGAGACAGGCTGTAACCAAACTTCTGGATCTGACCAGGGCCAGGTACATATAAGTTAAAAAACAATTGTCAGCTTTGTTTTGCTAAAAGTTGTAACTTTCTGTAAAAAGAACTGAAATCTTCCAAATCTACTTTTAAAGTTAAAGTATCTTTCAGTGGTCATGAGGTTGCAAAATAAACTTCTTCTCCTCCCCTCGAATGACAAAAGAATGTTGAGAGCAGAATAATATATTTCATGAAAATTATATCTAAAGGAAAACCTGATAGGCCCTGGTTGAAACTAACTAATGGATGTTCCAACTAATATGCTATCCAGGGGACTGTTCAGCTAAAAACAGAAAAATACCATTTATAATGAAATTGACATCAAGCTGATTACATATTTTCTGTAAATATAAACTGCAGATGCTGGTTTAAATCGAAGGTAGACACAAAATGCTGGAGTAACTCAGCGGGTCAGGTAGCGTCTCGGAAGAGAAGGAATGGGTGACGTTTCGGGTCGAGACCCTTCTTCAGAATGAAGTGTTTGAGCTGACCAGGTGATAGATGAGAATGGGAAAATTGAGCAAGGATCATTGTCGAAAAGTCCTTCAATGTCTACAGAAAAGGTTTAGACAGGAGAAATTTAGAGGGATATGGGCCAGGTACAGGTAAAAGGAACCAGCTTGCATGGGGTATCTTGGTTGGCATGGACAAGTTGAGCCTGTTGCCCTGTTGTATGTCTCCATAACATCTCTCCTGCCAATTGCTAGATCTTTGAAAATATTTTACTAGATGGACACAAAAATGCTGGAGTAACTCAGCGGGACAGGCAGCATCTTTGGAGAGAAGGAGTGGGTGACGTTTCAGATAGACCCTTCTTCAGACTGATAGTCACGGAAATGTGAAATGAGAGATATATACGATGATGTGGAGAGGTGTAGAACAAATGAATGAAAGATATGCAAAAAAATAACAATGATAAAGGAAACAAGCCATTGTTAGCTGTAGCTAGGTGAGAATGAAAGCTAGTGTGACTTGGGAGGGAGGGGGGGGGGTGTGGGGAGATGGAGAGAGAGAGGAAATGCAGAGGTTACTTGAAGTTAGAGAAATATGAGATGCTGTTCCTCAAATTTGCATCACTCTGTCAATGGAGGAGGCCTTGGACAGAAAGGTCAGTGTGGGAATGTGTCGGGGAATTAAAGTGTTTAGCTACCGGGAGATCAGGTATGTCCAGGTGGTCTGAGCGAAAGTGTCTATATCTCTCGTTTCCCTTTCCCATAACTTTCAGTCTGAAGAAGGGTCCTAACCTGAAATGTCACCCATTCCTTCTCTAGAGATGCTGCCTGTCCCGCTGAGTTACTGCAGCATTTTGTGTCTATCTTCGGTTTAAACCAGCATCTGCAATTCATTCCTACATATTTTCTGTGCTGCATTTATGCCAATGGTTTAAGTAAATTTTAGTTTCATTTAGAGAACTCTAAACTAAAAGATACAACGGAAAAACAGGCCCTTCGGCCTACCAAGTCTGCGCCAACCAGTGATCCCTGCAAACTAATGCTATCCTCCACATACTAGCGATAATTTACAACGATACTAAAGCCAATTAACCTACAAACCTGTACGTTTTTGTAGCGTGGGAGGAAACCGGAGATCTCGGAGAAAACCCAAACGGTCATGGGAAAAACGTACAAACTCTGTACAAACAAGCATCCATAGTCAGGATCGAACCAAACCTCCATCGCTGTAAGGCAGCAACTCTACCGCTGCGCCACCATGCAACCTGTTAGATAATAAAAACCATTTCTTCTGTAATTATATGGAAAGGGGAATAGTCCCAGATAAAGTTCAACCATGCAGCAATCTAAGTAAGTCTTGGATCATCGTATCCTAAATTGTATGTTTGGGATGTTAAATTTGGATGTTTGAAGAGTTGGGTCTATTAAAATGGGGAAGAGATGGACAGCTGGAATTGTACCTTGAATTTTCTGTTCTACCCACAAACTGCTCACAAATGTGGTGAGTGTGAGTGACCACAACAACCTGTAATCTGGAGCTCCCTACCCTGACAGATTGTCCTAAGGCAGCAGCAATGCCGGGCAATCAGGCACCAAATCATATCCTGGCTGGTCCGATGTGACCTTTCCTACTAAAATAAACCAGAGGTGTTCTAGGAAGCAAAGGCACTTGCGGAATCAAATTGCTGCAGGGTCTGGAAATCTGAAATAAATTACAGAATTATATTTTCGTTCAATAACTTATCATCACTGTTCTAATATCAGGTCAGTGATTAAAAAGTCATCACCTGAAGTATTAACACCATCTCTCTCTAGAGATGCAGCTTGACTTGCTGAGTATTTCCAGCATTTTATATATTTTTAATTATTTCCAAGAGGCCTTGGCTTCAATTAGGGCAGGTATTCTGAAAATGTTATTAATAATAATAATAATAATAATGATATTCATTTATTGTCATTGCAACGAGTACAACGAAATTAAAAAATAGCCAATCCTGACGGTGCGTACAAACATATATGCAATAAATGCAAAAACAAATAAATACATAAATACAATTAAATACAATTATATTAAGTACAAGATTTTTTAACGGTGTTGCCTAGTGTAAAGGTAGTGTTCAGTTCTCGTATGGCCCTGGGGTAAAAACTGTTCTTAAGTCTGTTTGTTCGGGATTTGATCGACCTGAAACGTCGACCAGAGGGCAGATGAACAAACAGACGGTGGCCGGGGTGGGATGGATCTTTTATTATTTTGCCTGCTCTACTGAGGCAGCGTAGGCTGAACAGGTGCTCCAGGGAGGGCAGTGAGCAGCCGATGATCTTCTGGGCCGTCGTGATGACCCTCTGAAGGGCCTTCCTGTCCTTTTCTGAGCAGCTGGCATACCATGTGGTTATACAGTATGCCAGCACACTCTCGATGGAGCAGCGATAGAAGGACAACATGAGCTTCTCCTGCAGGTTGGTTTTCCTGAGGATCCTCAGGAAGTGGAGTCTCTGCTGTGCCTTCTTTACTGTGGTGATGGTGTTGGTAGACCAGGTAAGATCCTCTGCGATGTGCGTACCCAGGAACCTGAAAGCTGGTACCCTTTCCACACAGACCCCATTGATGTAGAGTGGGTCGTAATCTACACTGGTTTTTCTAAAGTCAATTATAAGTTCCTTTGTTTTGGAGGAGTTCAGGACCAGATTGTTCACTGAACACCATGCTGCCAGCCTTTGGATTTCATCCCTATAGGCTGTCTCATCTCCTCCTGAGATGAGTCCAACCACAGTCGTGTCATCCGCGAACTTGATGATGGTGTTGGTGGGATGGGTGGGGGCGCAGTCGTGAGTGTAGAGGGAGTAAAGGATGGGGCTCAACACACAGCCCTGTGGTGAGCCGGTGCTCAGTGTAATGGTGGAGGAGAGGTGAGGGCCTATTTTGACGGTCTGGGGGCGGTTGGTCAGGAAGTCCTTGATCCATTGGCAGATGGTTTGGGAAAATCCAAGGTCGGAAAGTTTGGTGACCAGTCTGCTCGGGATGACCGTGTTAAAGGCAGAGCTGAAGTCGAGGAAGAGCATCCTCACATAGCTCCCCTGGTGTTCAAGGTGGGTCAGTGCAGTGTGAAGAGCAGTGTCGATGGCATCCCCTGTAGACCCATTGAAACACCATTTTAAATTGGTGTAATTTTAATGCAGACAATGCGTGAATTATTTTACAAAAGTAATTCCTTTGATCTTTTTTACTTTGTAGAACTCTGCTCATATAAAATAACTTGCACATTAACTGATAAGAATGACATGTTAACTGCTTTGGATTTGGTTATTTTTCTGAACTTCAAACTCATTCATTGTTATGATGACGTAATTACTCAATAGGAAATGTTTTCTTTTATCCTCAGCAAAATCATGTTTGTGCTGCAGATCGGTAGCATATCGCGGACTGCAAGCTGCAATATTGACCTGACAAACCCCAACATTGCAGACAAAGCCATCCTGCTGCAGTACAGTTTGAATGCAGGAATTACATGGCATGTTATTGCTCAGCACCAACCAAAGGATTTCATACATGCCCAGAGGATATCTTACAACGTCCCATTGTGAGTATCCAATTGTCTGAAATCAGTCAGAACTCGAGTATGATGCTATGAAAAGACAAAATTAGTGCAAAACAAAACAAAAGCCCTCTGTGAAATTAGACAAAGAATTCCTCAAAGCCTCTTATGAAAATTTGCAGCATCTGTTTAGGCCTGGAAAGGAGAGGCCCACCTTTTTTAACGACTGCCAAAAAAATGTAAATATTTCCTGGATATTTTTTTGAGTGCTCACTAGTAGCTCCTTTAAACTCTAGGTATTACCCAGTGCATCTTAGAGTCATAGTCATACAGCATGGAAACAAACCCTTCAGCCCACACCTGTCAATGCTGACCATGTGCCCCAACTAAGCTAGTCCCATTTGCCAGTGTTTAACTCATATCCCTCTAAAACCCAGCGACACAAGATGTTGGAATCCTGAGTAGAACACTAAGTGCTGGAGTAACTCAGCAGGTCAGGCAGCATCTGTGGAGGGAATTGAGAGGTTATGTTTTAGGGCAGGACATGCTGAGTTACTCTAGCAACTTTGTGATTGCTTTTGTGATGAATGACTTTAATCTTTTTAAGTTAATGGTTATTAACTTAAATAAAAGCTATCATTAATATTGATAACCACAGAAGGTACAGGATGGCGTTGGAATTGTGTGTGTCTACATTTGTGGGTTTAGAGAGACGAGAGCAGAGGACTGAGCACACAGCCTTGAGGTTCTTCAATTCTGATGATTATCGAGGAAGAAGTGTTGTTGCCAAAATTGGTGCAAAACAAAACAAAAGCCCTAAGTTCCTCGTGCAACTAAGACAGTTAGTAGTTCGAAGTTTAGTTGGTATTTATAGTGTTCAATAGCCTGATGGTTGTTTGGAAGAAGCTGTTCCTGAGCTGGAGTTCAGTTTTCTGACTCCTATACCTTCTTCCCGATGGCAGCAATGCAACGAGAGCATGGCAATCGGTGGTGTGGGTCCTTGATGATGCTGGCTGCCGTTTTGAGGCAGCGCCTCCTATAGATTCCTTCAATGGTGAGGAGGCCAGAACCCGTGATGAACCAGGCAGTGTTCACCACTTTTTGTAACCTCCTTTGTTCCTGGGCTTTCAAGTTGCTGAACCAGGCTGTGATGCAACCAGTCAACATGCTTTCTACCATACACCTGTAGAAGTACATGAGAGTATTCGTCAATCTTCAAAGGAAATTGCCGCATTGATGGGCTTTCTATATGATTGCATCAGTGTGCTGGGCCCAGGACAGATCTTCAAAGATATGCACGCCCTGGAACTTGAAGTTGTTGACTCTCTCCACCACCAACCCATTGACAAAGACGGGTTCATGGATCTTCAGCCTTCCTCTTCCAAAGTCCACAATCAAGTCTTTGATCCTGCTAAAGTTGAGAGCACTATTTGTTTTGGCACTAGTCAGGCAGACGATCGATCTCCCTCCTATACTTTGACTCAGCATTACCTGTAATTCATCCTCCAACAGTGGTGTCATTGGTAAAGTTAAACATTGAGTTGGAGCTGTGTCCAGCTACACTATCATGGGTATTGAGTGAGTAGAGCAAGGGACTGAGCACACAGCCTTGAGGTGCCTCTGTTCTGATGATCATCGAGGAGGATATGTTGTTACCAATTCATACCGATTGTGGTCTGTTGATGAGGACATTAGAAAGTTGCAAAGAGATGCTTCGAGACCCAGTTTCCTTACTTTGGTAAGTTTGGAGCCAGAAGGATTCCTGAAGGTCCAGAAACTGGCTCAGTTACTCAAGCACATCTCGAGATGGACAGTAAATTCTGACTTTGTTAGTGTTCCATGTCCTTATTAAAAAATGGGAAGGAGGTGCTTGAATTTGAATTATTCAATAGCATCACGATCGAGTAGAGAACAATCAAATACATTGTTATTTCTGGCTCTTTGCTATTTTTGTTTCACTATTTTTTATTGATAAGTAATTATTTACACCAGAGCAATGTTAATTTCCTAGTTAACACAAATTAACCTGAGTTAAGTCGTATTTATATAAACATAGCACAAAAAGTAAGGAAATTTGTGTTTGGTAGATTATTTCTTTGTTGTATCAATGCTTCTTGGCAATAAATCTTATACCGTTGGAAAGCCTGTTTATTTCCCTTTTAAATGGTGCCACATTTGTAAGGAACATGCATTTGTGGGATGAGCAGCAGAACTGAGTATGTGGGTTGCGCCCATGAAAAATCTGCCAAATCTTCTCTGCCAATGCCAAACAGCTTATTCTGCCATTGACTCTTGTTCGGTGTTGCTTGGTGGATTGGACGATTGAAGTCTGAAGAAACAAGACATATTGGCAATTTAACAATTTATTCATTTAATAAACAGGAGCCTCAGTAGCGTGTGGAAGAACCATACACAGCCACAACAGCCTGGCACCTCCTCCTCATGCTGGTCACCAGCCTGGTCACACACTGTTGTGGGATGGCATCCCATTCTTCAACCAGCAAACGTGGTTGTGTTGGTCACTCTGGCACGAACAGCACGCCCAAGCTGATCCCACAAGTGTTCAATGGGGTTGAGGTCAGGACTGCTGGCAGGCCATTCCATCCTCTCCACTCCCAAATTCTGGAGGTAGTCTCTGAGAAACCCTGCTCTGTGGGGGCGAGCATTGTCATCTTGGAGGATAGAGTTCGATCCCAGACTCTGGAGATATGGGATTGCCACTGGTTGCAGAATCTCATCTCGATATCTCTCTGCATTGAGATTGCCTCCAATGATGACAAGCCTCGTTTTTCCAGTGAGGGAGATGCCGCCCCACACCATCACACTGCCTCCACCAAAAGATGTTACTCTATCAGGCACCTGATTGTCAGCACCTGGGGGTACCAGAAGCTCAAAACAAGAGTCAATAGCAACAGCAGAATAAGCTGTTTGGCATTGGCAGAGAAGATTTGGCAAATTTTTCATGGGCGCAACCCATATACTCAGCTCTGCTGCTCATCCCACAAATGCATGTTCCTTACAAATGTGGCGCCATTTAAAAGGGAAATAAACAGGCTTTCCAACGGTATAAGATTTATTGTCAAAAAGCATTGTTACAACAAAGAAATAATCTACCAAACACAAATTTCCTTACTTTTTGTGCTATGTTTAGATTTGTTCAATGGATCCAACTACTAATTTATTAAATGGTTTGTCTTAGCAGTTGTTTGATTGGTTCATAATGCTAGGAATTATTGTTATCTTCATCTTGTATATGTAACAAGTTGCATAAATATTATGCATGTAAAGAAAAAATAGATCAGGATAAACTTAACATATATGTTATATGATAGGAATATGCATATTCAAAATGAATAGCACTGAAAACTTACATAACCATCTTTGGTTCCTCATGAAGATGACTCCCACTGCTTCAAGAAGCAATTGTGCAGAACACTTCTAATGACATTCAAAGTGCACATCCACCATTGAGTGCTACATAATCATTGATAGTACTTGCAACTGTAAATAACTTTTTTACTATATCTAACACAATCAGAGGGCATTAGTCTTAAAGAAAGATACTTCAGTTTACAAAATCCTAGAAAGTAGTTCAGGGGCTTCCTTGCTGCCTCCCTTATGAAACAGAGCATTCTAATTCTGCACGTAGCTGTCTCTCCAGCTGAAATGAAGCAATAAATGCTCTATTTTCACAGTGTAACCAAACCAGCAATTCATTCCTGTGGCAACTATCATGGGTAATGGAAAGCTTAAAAACAAAATATCCTCAAATGTTTTGAAATTTCCTTTAAATAACCAACTAACGTCTTGCTCTTTCTTGCTACAGAGAGGCACGAGTTAAGGGTGTACAACTAAGATGGTGGCAACCACATCACAATGGAACAGGTCATGATCAATGGGCTTTAGATCATGTGGAAGTGGTCCTGTAAGTATCTGAGTTCTGTGTCATGAAGATAATTATTTTTTTCCTTTTTATTTGTGTGCAGTCACTGGCAATTTGCGAAGCTTCAAGAAAAGTCAATAGCTGGCTTTTTCTGAAGGATGGAAAGTTAATCTATCTGAGGGTCTTTTGCAACACCAGAGGTTTATTCAGATCATTTCCTTTGATTGCAGGACTCGTAAACAGAATTACATGATGAACTTCTCAAGGCAACATATGCTCAGGCATTACTACAGCAGAAGGCGAAGGTCCCTCAGACGAAACATTTAAGTAATTACAATACATCTCTGACATGCTTCATTATTCCAATAAACAAAGTACTGTTTTTAATAAGGGGCCAATATCAGATATAGGAAAGTAATGAAATAAATTAGTCTACAAGATACATCTTTTACACACTGTGAATTGATGAATGAAGTGGCTTATATTCTGAAATGTATTGTCTTTTGTTCATTTTTGTGGTTATATGGTATGTTGCAATGTCAGTTACTGTGGCAGTATTATAAATAAATGTAAAAGTACAATTTAATTTGCAATATATTTGTTCTTATAGTCTTGTGGCACAATGACACAAACAATATTGAATGGTGCTCATCACATATGAATCCGTTTAAGTTAAATATGTTTAAAATAAGAGGATCTTAAAGTAGAAACTAAAACAAAGAAAGTAGAATTCAAACTGAGCCAGTTAAAAGTAAATTGATAATAGGAGTTTCAAACAAAGATGTAAAAATGTGGCATGCACTATTCCAGATGGCTATAAATGCAGAATTAGTGTTCGAAAACAGTTAATTACGTGAGAGTTTTAGGGATATAAAGAAATATAAAAAGGCTTTAGATAGATCTGCAATAGTTAACAAATTGCAAATCAAATGATGAGGTGACTGTCTGAAAAATCCTAAATGGCAAACAACAGTTTTCCTTCCATTCTATTATCAATAAATGTAACAAAACTAGAAAAAAGAAATTCCCATGTTCAAAGAACTTCAGAGTTTAGGAAGTTATCAAAACATGTTGATTTTTTTGTGAAACTAAGCAGTTTGCCTTTTAAAGCCTTCAACACCATAGAAATAACAGTGTGTTGCAGTTTAAATGTGTATATCTTAGTTGGACATTAATACTGGTTTTATTGTAAATCCTTAATCTAGCTGTCATTTGTGGCAGTCATTCAATGGTGATGATGCTTATTCAGTATGACAAATTGTTGTTAATTTTTAACTTGTTTCTACTGATTGAAAGCTGGATCATGTTTGTAACTTCTGAGTGAACTAGTGTTGTGACCTAGCATAGCTATAACTGCAATGTAACATTATCTAAAAATAGGTAGAGTAACTTAATATATCACAATGTTATTTACTGAGATAGGTCCAAAGTTACTTTCAATAAACCTACTATCACTGATACCACTTATTGCTTCGTGGTTATCGTTTTGAAGTTAGGTTTTAACTACTTTAAGTATGGTCACTATTGTAAAGTACTTTATCAGTTGTAAAGCTCTTTGACACATACTGATGCAAAAGGTGTTATCGGAATTAAAGTTCTTTGCATTGTTACACTTTTTTAATGTATTTTTTGTGGGCAATTTAAATAATCTTGACTCTTTAGGATAATTCACGTGTCATTGAATTTTATCACTCAAATTATCCATCTTATTGAGTATAATTACACTATTTATTTACCACCTTGATTTTGATATGTTGCCTAATTACTCAAAGGAATGTGCTGTGGATACCAAACCAAAGAACCTTTAAGAAATGGTGGGCCAATGTTTTATTTAAAGATATTAATTACATTGTTAATATTTATGGAGGGAGAAATTGAAATTGGTGATCTTCAGTTAACTGTCAAATATATTGTGAAGTTCTCAAACAATTTATTATGTTCACTGAAATAAAACAGAAAATATTGGAAATGTGCACCAGTTCAGATAAAGCATATAGAGAGTAAGAAACAAGTTAGTGGTTCAAGTAAATCTCCATCCACACCGTAAGCTGTTATTAAGCAGCTTAATACCAAGCTACTTAATTTAGTATTTCCAGCAATTTCTGTTTATATTTCAGATAGACCACGCGCCTAAAATTTAACCTTGATAATATCCCAACTCCTTCAAATTACCTTTTCAATCTAAGGATAATATATAAATGGGAATCTGCCTTAATACAGTGAGAGGATACATACAGCTGTAAATTATTGTGGATCTTGAAATGTGACAATTTAATGCCCCAAACTCGTGGATAACAGGCCATTGTAAATCACCCTAATTGTCGATGGGTGCTAGTAGAATTGATCGGCATGTGAGAGAGAATAAATGACAGGAAAGTAGGTGGAATGAATGGGATTGATGGCATTGTACTAACAGCAGGTAAATAATGGACCAACGTGTCTCTTGGGTCATTAAAACATAAGTAACCTTTAAAATGTAAACTTATTTGGGGTTGGCTACAGCATATCAATATTAAAATACAGCTAGATTTCATTTTTTGCAGGGTTTCCACAGATTGCCAACAAACCTTTGGCAGTAATCTGAGAAGATACTATAAATAGCCATTATGTTACACATGACCAGAGATTCCACGAAATACTTTCCAATGTTGATGTGGAAGATCTGGAATCTCCATGGGAAAGTGCTCTCCCACTATGTTTAAACAAAAGTACCACAGCAAGAGTGTTTTAGTTCTAAAATTGAGCAGAGGGTTTTGAACACTTCAAGCCTAAGAACACTGTCATTTTACACAATGTTCATTTATTCTCCAGGGCCACCATCCACAATTATACGCATCAATACGGGTGATTTGCATAACACAAAATGTTTACTAATGATATTTATTGAATGCACTAAAATCTTTTGAAAGATTTACATAGAAAATATGAACCAATCCACTCCCTTTCCAAATACGATTTATTGTGTACTTCCATATTATTTTACTGTACATTTTCAGAAAAAAAAGGATCACCATGGCACTTGGAGCAAGTTATTTCATTGATCTGTGAGTGTACTACCACAAACTAACCAAAAGATTTGTTTGAAAATTAGACAAAATCTGTCACTCTTTCTATGCCTGTTCTGTTCTTACTCATTTTCTAGTTCAGAACCAGTGATTTCATCTGCCACAGTGGGCCTAGATTCTTCCAGCACGATTGCGGGTACTTCTGAGCTTTGAGGTCCAGCAGGAAGCAGAGTTGGTTCAACAGAAGTTTTGATTGTAAATTCAGACACTGTTGACTCCTCGGGCTGCAGCTCCATCAAATAATCAGTTTCATTCCAGAAGACTTCCTAGAGACATGATGGGAAGTAACTATCAGTGTAATTAGTAATCACATCTTCGAAGCTTATTTCTCTGTTGTTTTACTGTCTCTACATTGTTATCAATAAATGATAGGCATTAACTGAGTTATTTGATAATGTTAGTTTAATTCTCTAATTACTGGATTATAAGTGGCATTGCTTATGATCAGGCAGATGATATGAAAGGTGCATATCATCAAATGCATGAAGCATTGTTCCACTGCAGCTGTATGTAAACAGACCTGCTTTTTAAATCCAGATGTCCAATTGGTAAAATAGAAAATCTTGATCTGAACTGAAGATTGATTGATGTCAATGAGGAAAGTGTGAAAATTAGAACATGTTTGTAAATTTTCAGGTCCAGGTCAGAGGAAACTGGCATAAACTGCTATTTTTAATCAATCTTCATACTTCAAATAAATCTCTGCTGTTTCTGTGAAGGACTGGCCTTGATTTTAAAAATAGACACAACACATGAATACAATGAAACATTATGCAAATATGGAAAAATAACCGATATACAGAGGTAAATATGACCTATAAGAAAATAACTGCAGATGCTGGTACAATATATCGATTTATTCACAAAATGCTGGAGTAACTTTTGTGAATAAATCGGTAAATATGATCTGTTAGCTTCATGTGCTGAACAGTTTGTTATCTCCCCCTGCAAAATTCATTGTGCTCAGAAGAAGTCCTCTATCAGTGACATTTTTACAAATAGTAAGAGGATTTTCTTGGCAAGATATTGGATAGCTATTGATTTTGGATGAGAAATTTAGAAATTAATTTAACATACAAGTCATAAGAATAGGCCATTTGCTAATTTTATTTATTGACTTCACTAAATGAATTTCACAAGATTTACATAGAAAATATTAAAATCTTAATCTATTTGCCCCCTTTCAATATGTGTTTTCCCAAAAGTAATTTTATTTCATTGTACATTATCAGAAATTCCGAAAATTAAGGCCAATTAACTTAACATATAGGGAAAATGTGAGAAGCTTTAATGAGGAAGTAATAGTAGGCCACAGGGAAAAAAAAAGGTTATCGGGCAAAGTCAACATGATTTACGAAAGGGAATTAAAGAACTAAAAATTGAGTGAAATAGATTAGTAAGAATTGACTATGACTGCCATACAAATAGAGGTGTGCACATAATCTGCCAGCTAATTTGTACTTTGGACATTAATACAGTGCTACAATTTTTCTGCAGTCAGTTGTCAATTAGAGGAGATTAAATAAATAAATAAATTGGGTGGCAGCAGATGTGAACATGTGTATTACCCTGCAATAATAGCCTTGACCAAAGCCATAAAACCTCAGTCATTTTAAAAGAATGCAAATTGTTCGTCCCAAATTTCTGCCACATCACTGACAAAAATGCCAAAGCATAAAGCAGCAACCCTTCATCGTGGCATTCCCATCCCACAGAAGATGTATTATGATTGGCAATTATGATTGCAATCCTTTATTACGTTAGGATCTGAGCACAACCACACTGTTTCCTTCTGGCTGCATAGTTTAGTGATGCATATAATTCTATAGAAAAGTGTCAAAAGTGTAAGTGTTTGTGATTAGGATATCTTTTCTGGCTGGCATTAATGAAGTACTTTATCTCACCAAAGGCTATTGATAGAACTGCAACTCAGAGGTTTTACAGGAGTTCGAGTGAAGCTTTGGTTAACCTAATAATATTTACTTGGAGATGTTGCAGGGTGTTAATATAACCTCATTTGGGAGTAGATGAGGCACAAACCTTTACATTTGCACTAAGGCAAGAATGAAAATATGATTAAACATGAACATCTAAATAGACAATAGGTGCAGGAGTAGGCCCTTCGAGCCAGCACCGCCATTCAATGTGATCATGGCTGATCATTCTCAATCAGTACCCCGTTCCTGCCTTCTCCCCTGACTCCGCTATCCTTAAGAGCTCTATCTAGCTCTCTTGAATGCATTTAGAGAATTGGCCTCCACTGCCTTCTGAGGCACAGAATTTGAGGCAGAGATAAAGTTGCAGATTTAAACATTCGTATTACCTTTTTAACATAAAGAATTTACACAAGAATGTGTTTGTACCATACACATCATGGGTGAATGGAATGAGTTGCCAGAGGAGGTAATTGAGGCAGGTACTATCGCAATGTTTAAGAAACATGAATGGGATGGGTTTAGAGGAATATGGGCCAAATGCAGTCAGGTGGGACTAGTATAGGTGGGACACGTTGGTCGATGTGGGCAAATGGAGCTGAAGGTCCTGTTTCCGCACTGTATCACTATGACTCAAACCAATATATCCTCCATAGATCCAACCACAGTGCAGACTCTGGACAAACAAAGCTGCAACATCGGTCTACATGTTTGTCAATCACTGTCATGCTGCACCTCAACTTCAATAAATCTTACACCCAAGTGAAGGTAATCCACAGGATCACCTACGTTAGCTCATTCCAAACCAAAGTCACTATCACCAAGATGCAGTGCCCAGATAATGCTTGTGTATGTTCATAAACATAGCACAAAAAGTAAGGAAATTTGTGTTTGGTAGATTATTTCTTTGTTGTAACAATACTTCTTGGCAATAAATCTTATACCGTTGGAAAGCCTGTTTATTTCCCTTTTAAATGGTGCCACATTTGTAAGGAACGTGCATTTGTGGGATGAGCAGCAGAGCTGTGTATGTGGGTTGCGCCCATGAAAAATCTGCCAAATCTTCTCTGCCAATGCCAAACAGCTTATTCTGCCATTGACTCTTGTTCGGTGTCGTTTGGTGGATTGGATGATTGAAGTCTGAAGAAACAAGACATATTGGCAATTTAACAATTTATTCATTTAATAAACAGGAGCCTCAGTAGCGTGTGGAAGAACCATACACAGCCACAACAGCCTGGCACCTCCTCCTCATGCTGGTCACCAGCCTGGTCACACACTGTTGTGGGATGGCATCCCATTCTTCAACCAGCATTTGTCGCAAGTCAGCCAACGTGGTTGTGTTCGTCACTCTGGCACGAACAGCACGCCCAAGCTGATCCCACAAGTGTTCAATGGGGTTGAGGTCAGGACTGCTGGCAGGCCATTCCATCCTCTCCACTCCCAAATTCTGGAGGTAGTCTCTGAGAAACCCTGCTCTGTGGGGGCGAGCATTGTCATCTTGGAGGATAGAGTTCGGTCCCAGACTGTGGAGATATGGGATTGCCACTGGTTGCAGAATCTCATCTCGATATCTCTCTGCATTGAGATTGCCTCCAATGATGTCAAGCCTCGTTTTTCCAGTGAGGGAGATGCCGCCCCACACCATCACACTGCCTCCACCAAAAGATGTTACTCTATCGGTGCAGCAGTCAGCATAGCGTTCTCCGCGTCTTCTCCACACTTTGACCTTATGATCCAACTGCCGTAGGCAGAATCTGGACTCATCGCTGAACATAACGTTCCTCCACATGTTCAGGTTCCAATGCACGTGTTGCCGACACCAGCGCAAACGGACCTGACGGTGAAGGGCAGTCATGGCAGGCCTCCTGGCAGCCCTATGAGACCAGAGATCGGCTGCATGCAGTCTGTTCCGAATTGTCTGGGCAGAGAGCCGTCGGCCATATCGTCCTGCAAACCTTGACTGCAAATCTGTAGAAGACAGCCTACGGTTCCTAAGTGCTGACAGGGTGAGGAAACGGTCTTCTTCGGGTGTCGTCTTCTTGGGACGCCCACTTCGCGGCCTGTCTCTGACATCCCCCGTTATATGGAACTTGGCCTTCACTTTGGAGATGGTACTAGGGCTCACTCCAAATAATGCCGCAACTTGGTTTTGCGGAACACCAGCTTGAAGTTGCCCTATCGCACGGGCCCTATCCAGATCAGTCAAACGTGGCATGCCGATTGTTGGAGCAGACACCTACTGACCACTGTAGCAGGGCCCATGCTCACAGATGCTGCCAATCAGGTGCCAATCAGGTGCCAATCAGGCACCTGATTGTCAGCACCTGGGGGTACCAGAAGCTCAAAACAAGAGTCAATAGCAACAGCAGAATAAGCTGTTTGGCATTGGCAGAGAAGATTTGGCAAATTTTTCATGGGCGCAACCCATATACTCAGCTCTGCTGCTCATCCCACAAATGCATGTTCCTTACAAATGTGGCACCATTTAAAAGGGAAATAAACAGGCTTTCCAACGGTATAAGATTTATTGCCAAGAAGCATTGTTACAACAAAGAAATAATCTACCAAACACAAATTTCCTTACTTTTTGTGCTATGTTTATTTGAAATCCAAGCTCAGATTGTTGGTGTACAATGAATGGGCCTAACACAGAACATCCACAAAACAAAAATCACTTACCAACCTGCTCACTGCACCACACTGACCCTCCCAACACCATTCCCCAACAGTTAAGGTCCACAAGGAGACTCTAGAAAACTTGGACTATTTCCCATATCTCAGAAACCAACTCCCAAAAAAGACAGGCATTGATAATGAAATTCTTAATGTTCATGATGCAACCATAGCCTTTGGTCACAGATTATTCACTTAAAACAGAGATTAAGCAATTTTTCCCCACATTGGTTCAAGTCCTTAAACTCTCTTCCTTAAAGGGCGGTAGAAGCATTGTCTTTGAATATTTTTAAGGTAGAGGTAGATTGATAGGTGATAAGCAAGGGTTGAAAGCTTACTATGGGTAGATGGAATGCTGAGTTGACCTTGCAATCGGATCAGCCATGTTCTTATTAAATGGGGAAAACGTGCCAAATGGCTCTTTCCAATGCTTGAATGCCAAATCATTCACATACTCAACATAAGCCTCCCAAAAAGGCACTCTATGTGAAGCCCTGTTATGGCAAGAAATTAGCAGTGGACAGAGGAAATAATTTCAAGGATGTTCTCAAAGCATTCTCCATTGTAGAATCTACCAGTTGCACACTGGCTTCATCAACCACCTCAGAAGTCCTAGAACTGGAATGGCAGCAAAATACTGGATATGCAACTAATCACAGCCATGTGTTATAACGCTCGAGCATTTATATGTCAACTGGCTCCTGACACTAGCAAACATTGATCCTGAAGACATGAGGAAAGAATCCTCTGTTGCCCATTTTGTTACTTTTTTTTTCAACCCTGAGGAATTATCTGAGAAGGTAAGAAAAACCAGGAAAACTAGAAGGTGATTCACAAAACATACATTAAGAAGGATTATTGAATAATGATAAACAGAGATTGCCAATATTTTCATCTAATCAAGGATTATAATGTGCAGTTAAAGCACTCCAACTGATACGCTGTTGATTTTCACTTATATAAACAGACTGGGATCAAATAGTTGATTGTTGAAATTTGTAAGGTTGTCGTCACCTTAAACTAGATGAAACTAGAAAGTTTAATTAATCAGGCCTTACCGTGTAATTCAGTATATAGACTTTCCAATCTTCTGTCACGTTGCAAGTTAACTTGTGGTATACTAGTTTTCCAAAGATGTTATAGGTCTGCATGGTGAAACAGACAGCAGAACCCTACGCAGAATAAATATGTCAGATCAAATCTGGTAAAGTCTTGATGTGACTTATTATTGGATGTAAACAAGCTTTCATCAAAGTAGTGATCTACATTTTCAAAAGCTTCAACGCCAGCTACTTACTGCTGTTGCAGGGATCTTTGGACCACACATGTCTGGTACAGTCTCATTATTGTTAGGACAGGTTGTTTCAATAAGCTTGAAATTCAGACTAATGTTCTCCCCTACGGAGGTCTATAAACATTAAAGTACAGGAGAGAAAAATGTTAGAAATATCATAGAACTGTATCATGCAAGCCGTATCATATTTTTAAAGATGTTAATGTTTAATTTTTTTAATTTAATGCCCTACTTGAAGGTCGTACTTTGAGAATCAAGCTTACAGGATAGTATAGATTTTAAGACACAAAGTGCTGGAGTAAATCAATGGGTCAGGCGACATCTCTGGAGAAAAGGTCCCTTCTTCAGACTGATTGTAGTAAGGGGAAGAGGAGGAGGAGGAGGCGGGACAAAGTCTGGCAAGTGAGGGGGACTTTTTGATTGGAAGATGGTTGGATAAAGGCACGGGATGAAAGGCCAGAGATGGAAGGCAAAGGTGTGTGATAAGGATAGAAGAACATGCATGTACACAATACTGCATGCAATTATTTAAGTGCATCTATAGAATCTATTCTAAAACTGAAATGCTGAAAACACTCAGCAGATAAGGCAGCATCTATGGAAAGAGAAACAGAGTCAACTTTTCAGGTCAAATCATTAACTCTGAAAACAGTAGGTCAGTATCATACTTGCCTGCTAACTGTTCATACATTTTCTATTTTTATTCCAGATTTGCAGAGGTTGCAATTTTTTAATTTTTCATTTACTATTAACTTTTCCTTGGCAAATATTTTCTTTTATTGACTTAACTTTCTACAGTAAAAAAATGGTTAGGAAAGCATAACCATAACATAACCATAACAACACTTTATTGTCACTCGGCACAACACCGAGCGAAATTTCAGCAGTCACACAAAATACAGCAAAAAAGAAAAGAACACAGGACACCCGACCCCAACACAAACATCCATCACAGTGACTCCAAACACCCCCTCACTGTGATGGAGGCAACAAAACTTCCCCTCTCTTCCCCCCGCACCCACGGACAGGCAGCTCGACCCCTACCGAGGCAACCGACACGCACAGCCCCCGCAAGGGGATGGAAGGCCCCCCGGCCGAGCCGCCCCGGGCACCGAAACGTCCCGCGGCCACACCGGGCGATGTTAAGTCCAACGGCCGAGCCGCACCGGGCACTGAAACGTCCCGCGGCCGAACAGCGCTGACGATGTTAAGTCCAGCGGCCAAGCCGCACCGGGCACTGAAACGTCCCGCGGCCACACCGGGCGATGTTAAGTCCAGCGGCCAAGCCGCACCGGGCATTGAAACGTCCCGCGGCCGAGCCGCACCGGGCACTGAAACGTCCCGCGGCCACACCGGGCACTGAAACGTCCCGCGGCCACACCGGGCACTGAAACGTCCCGCGGCCACACCGGGCGATGTTAAGTCCAGCGGCCAAGCCGCACCGGGCACTGAAACGTCCCGCGGCCGAGCCGCACCGGGCACTGAAACGTCCCGCGGCCGCACCGGGCGATGTTAAGTCCAGCGGCCGAGCCGCACCGGGCACTGAAACGTCCCGCGGCCGAGCTGCGCCGGCAATGTTAAGGCCCGCAGCCGAGCCGCACCGGGCACTGAAACGTCCCGCAGCCGAGCTGCGCCGGCAATGTTAAGGCCCGCAGCCGAGCCGCACCGGGCACTGAAACGTCCCGCAGCCGAGCTGCGCCGGCAATGTTAAGGCCCGCAGCCGAGCCGCACCGGGCACTGAAACGTCCCGCAGCCGAGCTGCGCCGGCAATGTTAAGGCCCGCAGCCGAGCCGCGCCCCGGGGAAGAGACCTAATAAAATAAAGGTTTCCCCCCGCCCCACCCCCCCCACCCCACCCCACACCCCCACCACACACCCCCACCACACATACACAGCCAAAAACAGAAACAAAAACCATCCCAACACCGACACAAACAAAAAAAAAAGAAAAAAAGACAACAGACTGCCAGAGAGCCGCAGCCGTTAGGCGCAGCCAACTCCTCCATATTTGCCAATTTAACTATTATAACATTTTAGGTTCCTTAGGAGCAAGATGAAACTTATTAATGTACTGTAATATGTTAGCAAATATTGGCCAGATCATGCTTAACTTGACAACCGTCCCCCATTTCCAACCCCCTATGTAATTGCTATGGTGGTATTAATCCTTCAGGTCCATGATCCTGGAGGCCTCTGCTGCAGAGCCTTTCCTCCAGGTGAATCAGCAGCAGGGGCAGTGGTTATTGCCATTCCCCAGCTGCCGGGCGGCCTTCTTTGACCGCTGCGCTCTGCGTGGTGAGGGAGGTCCCACAGGGCTATCAATGATGGGACTCCAGGATTCTGACCCGCCGTCTGGGCTTTGATAAGGATGAGGAAAAACCCATGCTCAGTTATAGCAGACAATCAGCAGTAATGTTCCCTTGTGATGAGGGTTTACTGTAATTCATAATAAAATCATAATAAATTTAGTTAAAATATATTGAAGTACTACAAATGAAAAAATAGACAGTGAAACAAAACTGAAACTTCACCTGAATTTATCTTTTTAATGGTTACAATCTTCCATAATAAAAAAGAATGATGTATTAATTATAACCATTAGCAAGGAATATTTACAATCAATAATATTGTAAAATATTAGGTTCCCAAGGAAGGATATTATAAAACAATTGATTATAAATTAGCCACAGAAAGCATAAAGCTGAAGAGCCAGATGCTCTTAAACTAAATAGTGGGGTGGGGGGGGGGGGGGGGGGGAGGGGAGGGGGGGTAGGATCAATAAATGGAAATGTAAGGATGAAGTTAAAGTGCAGAAAAGGTTACTAAAGTCTCCAGAAGTAATAGGACCGAAAGTTTAAGAAGGGATAAGAGTCTAAGGTCAGGCAAAATGGGGATTAATACGAGAAGAGGGATGCTGAGTATTGAATTTAAAATGTTATATTTGAATGTATGCAATATGCGGAACAAAGTAGATGAGTTTATAGTGCAGTTAGAAAATGGTAGGTACACCGTTGTGGACATCACAGAGATGGCTGAAAGAGGATCTGAACTGGGAATGGAATATCCAAGGTTATACATCCTATCACAAAGACAGACAGGTAGACAAAGGGGTGGGTGGGGGGGATAGTTCTGCTGGTAAGGAATGAAATTCAGTCCTTAGCAAAGGATGACATAGGATCAGAAGATATAGAATCCTTGCGGATAAAGCTAAGAAATTGTAAGATGAATAAGACCCTGATGGGAGTTATACGCAGGCCTCTGAATAGTAGCCAGGATGTAGGATACAAATTATATTAGGAAATACAATTGGCATGTAAGAATGACAACGCCATAATGATCATAGGGGATTACAATAGGCAGGTAGATTGGGAAAATCAGGTTTGTATTGGATCCCAAGAGAAGGAATTTGTAGAGTGCCTATGAGATGGCTTCTTTGAGCAGCTTGTAGTCGAGCCTACGAGGGAAAAGGCAATTTTGGATTTGGTGTTGTATTACAAACTAAATTTGATTAGGGAGCATCAGGTAAAGTGACCCCTAGGAGGTAGCAACTGTAATCTGATAAAATTCAACCTGCAGCATGATAGGGAGAAGATGAAATCAGATGTCCTTGTATTACTGTTGAGTAAAGGTAACTACAGAGACATGAGGGAGGAGCTGGTTAAAGTTGATTAGAAAGGGACCCTAGCAGGAATGATGGTGGAGCAGCAATGGCAGGAGTTTCTGGGAGTAATTCTGAAGATACAGGGTCTTTTCATCCCAAAGAGGAAGAAAGATTCTAAGGCGAGAATGAGTCAACCGTGGCTGACAAGGGAAGTCAAAGACAGAATTAAACTAAAAGAGAGGGCCAATAATATTGCAAAGATTAGTGGGAGGCTAGAGGATTGGGAAGCTTTTAAAAACCAACAGAAGAACAGGATTCCCAAAAGGTTAATTTGCAAGTTGAATCGGTAATAAGAAAGGCAAATGCAATGTTTAACATCTATTTCAAGAGGACTCGAGTATAAAAACATGGATGTAATACTGATGGTTATAATGCACTGCTCAGACCACATTTGGAGTATGAGCATATTTGGGTCCTGTAACTGAGGAGGGATGTGCTGGTGGTGGAGATGGTCCAGAGTATGTTTACGAGAATGATCCCGGGGATGATTGGGTTAACGTGTGATGAGCATTTGACGGTACTGGGCCTGGATACTCGCTGGAGTTTAGAAGGATGAGGGGGACCTCATTGAAACTTACCGAATAGTGAAAGGCCTGGATAGAGTGGATGTGGAGAAGATGTTTCCACTAATGGGAGAGTTTAGAACCAGAGGGCATTGCCTCAGAATAAAAGGATGTACCTTTAAGAAAGGAGGTGAGGAGGAATTTCTTTAACCAGACAGTGATGAATCTGTGGAATTCATTGCCAGGAGAATGGGGTTGAGAGGGAAAGATCAGCCATGATTAAATGGTGGAGTTGATTCAATGGGCCAAATGGCCTAATTCTGCTTCAATGACTTATGAACTATGCATCTAGTCCTTCAACTCCATATAATCTGGAACTGCTACAGGAACCAATGGGATTTCAATGCAGAGAATGTTAAATACCCCAGAATCTGAGCTCCAGCACAATGTTGATTCCCGGAATTCAATGTGCTATTGATTGAGGGTTAAATATTAGCAAGAGTAATAGAGGAATACCATCTAATTGATTCTCTCACATCATTAGTGAGTTCCTTATACAAGTCAACTTCCTTAATGCTTCTTACATATCTGTTGCGAAATTGCCTAAAATGTTTTGAGATAAATGAATAGCTTAACTAGACCACATCATAGCAAAATGTTTAATGTGAACAACCCCTATAGTAACAAAACATCCAAATAGAAAATAGGTGGGATACTAAGCAGGCCAAGCTGCATCTGTACTGTGAATCCAGCATTTTCTGTTTTTATTTCAGATACCAGGTACCAGGTTTAGAGGGATATGGGCCAAACATGGGCAGGTGGGCCTAATATGGATAGGGCATCTTGATCGGCATGTAAGTTGGGTAAAGGGCTTGTTTCCATGCTGCACAACTCTGTATGGAATACTTACTATGAAACATACAAATGTATTTGGCCCACTAAACCCACGATATCCCATCAGAGCAAATTCCATTAGTCCGATTACTCTCGTCATATTTACCTGTATCCCTGCAACTTACAAACATAGACATTGAAAATAGGTGGAGGAGGCCATTTGGCCCTTTGAGCCAGCACCGCCATTCATTGTGATCATGGCTGATCATCCACAATCAGTACACCGTGCCTGCCTTCTCCCCATATTCCTTGATTTCGCTAGCCCCTGGAGCTCTAACTCTCTTTTAAATTCATCTAGTGAATTGGCCTCTACTGCCTTCTGTGGCAGAGAATGCCACAAATTCACAACTCTCTGGGTGAAAACATTTTTTCTCATCTCAGTTTTAAATGGCCTCCCCTTTATTCTTAGACTGTGGCCCCTAGTTCTGGACTCCCCCAATATTGGCTACATTTTTCCTGCATCTAGTTTGTCCAGTCCTTTTATAATTTTATATGTTTCTATAAAATCCCCTCTCATCCTTCTAAATTCCAGTGAATACAAGCCCAGTCTTTCCAGTCATTCCTCATATGACAGTCCCGCCATCCTGGGGATTAACCTTGTGAACCTACGCTTCAATAGCAAGGATGTCCTTCCTCAAATTAGGAGACCAAAACTGCACACAATATTCCAGATGTGGTCTCACCAGGGCCCTGTACAACTGCAGATGGACCTCTTTATTCAAATCCTCGCATTATGAAGGCCAACATGCCATTAGCTTTCTTCACTGCCTGATGTACTTGCATGTTTACTTTCAATGACTGGTGTACAAGGACACCCAGGTCTTGTTGCACTTCCCTTTTTCCTAATCTAACACCATTGAGATAATAATCTGCCTCCTTGTTCTTGCCGCCAAAGTGGATAACCTCATATTTATCTACATTATTATACTGCATTATCTCTTTTATATGCCCATCAACAACCCTGTTCTTCTTTCTGTCACTTATTCTGCCAAAGGGTAATTTATAGAGGCCAAATAACTTACTAATACATCTTTGGAATAAGCCAGGGGACCCAAGAGTAACATGAACAGTCATGGGAGAATGTGCAAACTCTAAGCTCAGCACTCAAGGCCAGGATTAAAACTGGCTTGCTGGGGTTGTGTCGCAGTAATGCCAACTGCTGCATTACTGTGCCGTCTGCCATTTAAACACCATAAAATGTAGAACAGAGGTTAGTTTCAACATTACAAATGTAATTTATTGACCTTGAGATAAGTGGCACCACTTTTTAAAAGTTTACTTATGCTATCTTTTCTGGGTTCAATGATTTGCAACTAAGCCAGTGATAAAGTGAACGTCAAGCACACAATCATGTTTTACCTCATGTACTGCCGAGAGAACTCGAGCCAAAACAAATTTGTAAAGCTGCCTGCTGTTGTCATTGAATTTAGAAATGGAATACTCCACAACCTTGTGCACTCTTGGGTCAGTAACCTTCAGAGGTAGTAAGCAATCAATACATGGCACCGCACTAACATCTAGAAAATAAACACTTATTAGGGAATGACAATACAATTTTCTTCAAAAAGTGCGAGTTCTATACTTGCTTAAACTGAGTATCCTTAGGAAATTTTACATGGGATTATAATAATGATCCCCTGCAGAGATGGAATTTTAATGTAATACACTCTTATGAGGTGAAACCACAGATTTAATCTACACACCAGAAGTTTGAAGGGATCACAATATCCCAGATCAAAAGCCTTGATCAGGCGCAGCCACGTTTAAAGTTATTTATGTATTCAGCTTTATTGTTGGCTCTATCCTCCTGCATAGAAAAATGCTCTGGCAGACTTTATCGGTTGCATGTTTCGGTAGAGAGGCCAAGACAATAATAATGAGTACAACAAAATTCTCCTTCACAAGAATAAATGTAAGTTTATTTCTGTGAACTACTACTCTTGGCTGAATGGCAGAAGGCAAAGAGCTCGAATAATAAGGGCTTTTTTTGGTTGGCAGCGGTCACTGCTCTTCATGTTGTAGATCAATGATTTGGATGAGGGAATTGAAGGCATTGTGGCAGTTTTGTGGATGATACAAAGATAGGTAGAGGAAGGTAGTGTAGAGAAAGCAAGAACTCTGCAGAAGGACTTGGACTGGTTGGGAGAATGGGCAAAAAAGTGGCAGATGGAATGCACGTGGCAAAGTGTGCAGACATGAATTTTGATAGCAGGAAAAAAGGAGTAGACTATTTTCTAAATGGGGAGAGGATTCAGAAATCGGAGGTGCGAAGGGACTTGGGAATATGTTTATATACTGTGATTTACAAAATCTTTCACCATATTGTCTACAGGTGTCAAGCTTATGCTGTATCAGATAATAAACGTATTATATATTGGGAAATAGGATTTCCGTTGGCCAATTCTTATTTGAGTGTACTTTCAATAAATTAATACGTAGTCAAAGCAAAGCTTTGAATAAGTTTATGATCAAAGAACACTGACTATTAAAAGTTACAAAGGGTGACTGGGTTCAGACTGATAATCTGATTTTCCACTTGCTTATTAACAAGTGCCTGTGGTAAACATTCCAAAATGCATGGACAGGGTTCAACTGTAGGTTAACTACTGCTGTTAAACAAGTTTGTAGCAATGATTCTGACAAAGCAATACAGCAACTCAAGAATAATAAAAGTAAACATTTCAAAGAATCAGCCCTAGGATATGTACCCTGGGAAGATATGTTTAATTAAAATGAACGAAAATCAATGGTTCATAAATGAATTTTTTTATACTTGAATATTGTTCAGTGGTGATTTGTGCCTAGTTTCTATCTCTTCGTGAGGGGATGTTAAGGCTCTGGAAAAAAGATCACAAAACTGATAATTAAAACATAGCATTTTGGACGAGTTTAGCAGGTAATTCAGCCTTTGTGGAGCAAGAATCAGAATTAATCTTTCAGGTCAATGACCTTTCCTTCAAAGATTAAAGGGTTTTAAAAATAATAACATAAATGAACAAAATAACTGAATGTGTACATTTTCGAAGAGCATGGACTTCATGGAAATTTGATCAAGAATGAACATAAAAAAGGTTTAAATTGTGTTTTAAGATAAACTATTATTTCAACTGTAATAGAGGAATAACTGGTCTACAGGTTAGATTGGGGCAGAATTAGATTGTATGTTAGGTTCTTCAGCTTCCAGAGATGGGTAAACCTGTGGATTCACGCTTGGAACACCCATTCAGATTTCCTTCACGCCAAATTTAGTTGACTGAGGGACCCTAAACTACTTTCCTGAGGAAGTAGGTGACATGGAAAGTAATTCAGGTAGGGGTTTCATTCCCCTGCAGGATTTACAGAGAACTTTCGAGATTTCTTTCACCTAATTGACTGAGACTATGAATTAGTTTATTTAGCCTTTCACAGTGGCTCCGAGTATGTGGGAAGGAATTGTAAATGGACACAGGATGCTTAAATATGAGGTATTAGATGGGCATAGATTTTACAATTCATTATTTAGCACTCATTATTTTTGCATGTTATCATGATTTGCTGCTATTTTTCAATATCTAAGCCAATCAGAGTCAGTGTGACATACATTTTACATATGTTCTCTCTTAAACCCTATGACTCTATGCAAATGAAATATTTCTGTGGTATTATGGTTATGCTGTCCTATTTTCAGAAAAAGTGTTTCTGAAAGACTGAGGGAGGAGGGAGAAATGAGGGATGACCTTTCTATTTTCTATTCATTAGCCATTTATACATTTTCAAATTTTTAAACAAAATAATTTCTTCACCGTTGAATATTACCTTCATCCATAATCAGTTGGATCAGCTGGCATTTGGGAATTCCTCTTATCTGACCTGTTGTATCACCAATTGGAAACAGAACTTCTGCACGGCAATCTCCGATTATCTTGATTTTTACAAAAGGCATAGAAATTACATATTTAATTCAACCTGATGGTATAATCATTCTGTGCATAAACAACTCAATAACAAAAAGTAATTCAGGCAACTTCTTGTAAAGCAAATGCATATAGAAAATGTGCCATGTCAACACCATGTGTGAAAGATTTTTTCTCTAAAGGTTAGTAAATCCTTTGCACAAATTCTTGTTGTTATTGAGACTACTTGCCCAAGAGCCTGATCTATGGTCGAAGGAGACTCTGCAAATTACGGATATCAAACAGATTAGCTGAGATGAAGATAGGATGGAGTTTGGGATTAACAAAGGATGTGAAAATTAATAAAGATGGACTTCAAATGACAGTTAAAGAATCTAGAATTCACACAACGATTCTTCGGTGGTCAAGTGCATGAGTACTACATGCTTGTACTGCATAGGAGTGTAGGAAAATAACTGCAGATGCTGTCTAAATCGAAGGTATCACAAAATGCTGGAGTAACTCAATGGGTCAGGCAACAATTCAGGAGAGAAGGAATGGGTGACGTTTCGGGTCGAGACCCTTCTTCAGTCTGAAGAAGGGTCTCGACCCGAAACGTCACCCATTCCTTCTCTCCTGAGATGCTGCCTGACCCGTTGAGTTACTCCAGCATTTTGTGATACCTGCTTGTACTGCATTGTCTATGGTCTTTTTCTTTGGCCTGCTTGCTGTGTGATAGGTAGAAGTGTATATTTCTTAATTCTCTGTTGCTTATAATGATATTTGAAGAATCATTCAACATTCAGATACTTGTGCTTACATTGTGCTCTTTTTTAATCACCAAATGACAATTGTTTCTAATATGATTTTCCTTTCATCTTGAATAAAAATTGGACGTTAATTACACATGAACTTACTGCTTCATCAATTGCTTTAAGTGGACAGTCTGACCAGTGCTTTTTTTTGTTTGCTCCACATTCCGTTTCCCGAATTTGGAAATGCACCCAGTATTTCTCTCCCATCACCACCTGAAGAAGAAAACAATACTAGTTCTTTGTGATAATCTCTAGTTCTTTTTACCCCTGGTGAAGTTAAAAGTAAATGGATTTGAACAGATCACCCTTGCGTAACTGGTGATTTTCCAGTCATTTAACTAAAAATATACAAGGTTCCATCATCTTGGCCTACAGAAGTGACATAAAAGATTAACCTTAGCTGGTTGTTCCACTGTATTTTATTAAACTTGTAGACTCAGTTATTCTAATGCTTTGCTGGACAGTACGCAAATATTAATTGAAACTTTGCAGCCCATTACCTAACTGGGTACAAGTTCTTTGCAACCATCATCCTGTGCTTAAACTACACTGTCAACACTATTTTCAAATTATCATCTTAATTTTCAAAACCACTTATGTGCCTTTATTCTTTCTCTATGTCTCTGAACCTCAAACTCTACAATTCTCTAAAGATATTATTGTGTTGATTACTTAATGTTGGATTATCCAGTACCTCTTTTATTGCATATAAAATCTTGTTAAGTGCAAATGTCCTTTTCTTTTTATTTTCATAATTGAAGATTTTCAATGCCAATTCCACTGATGCTTTCACCATGGGATTGTCAAGGCTTGCAGAAACTGGACAATCTTCACAAGGAATAGCAATGGTCTCCACTAGCAAAATAAAAGATAACATTGATTAATGAGGAAAGGCAAGTTGAAGAATAGTTTCAAAGAGATCTGGAAATAAAGCTTCAACGAATAATGGAAGTTAAAAGACTATGGCGCTTCAGAAGATGGCTTACTCACTGCAAGGCACTTTCCTTATGACCTCTTTATGTCACTGTTTCTAATTAAGCTTCTGGTCAATAGCAATCCCAGATGTTCATGGTAGAGGACTTGATGATTAGAATGGCATTGAATATTGCCTTGTACTTTTACTGAGCAAATGCAATTGCCACTTATCATCCCATGCCTGAAAGTTGTCTAGGTCTTCATATCTTTGCATGTGTGCGTGGACTGTTTCCATTGCAGGAGCTCTGTTCAAGTAACTGAATCATCTGCAATCATCACCCAACATAGTTTTTTTTTCTTCTGACTTCCTGGAGTCCAGTACTTCTGGTGAAATCTAAACTGGGCATTGGTGAGTGACATATTGGAGATTAATGGTGTGATCGTACTGTTGAAGCCATATTCCATTAGTCGGCTGATTATTCATTGGTTCACCTGGCCAACACCAGATAAATCTGATGATTCTATGCAGATGAAAGACATTTGGAAAAGATATTAATATCCCCTTAGAAAGTATTGGCAATAGAAGAGAGGTACAGCAGAACATAAGAAACATACCAAATAGAAGCTCCTTAAGCTGGTGCTGCCATTCAATAACCTCATAACCAATCCTGTATCTTTTTCTGTTTCCCTCCCAACCACAATCTCCCTTGATTTTCTTGGCGTCAAAAAATCTATCACTCAGCCATGAGTACATTCATTGACTAAGCATGCACAGGATAGTAAGATGGCAAAATGGAATACTGTCAGTTGTAGAATTTTATTCCAGTAATTGCCAAAGAATTCTGAACTTTTCCCAGTATAGTAATTGATAGTATTACCAAAGCAGATCTATTTCTAAAATGTAATTTACACAACTCTGTTACTCACCCACTTTTTTGATGGGCATTCGTAGATTACACATAGGTGTCTTGGGCACTTTGATGTGGAACCCAAATTGAAAAAAGATTTCTGCCTTGCACTCACCCTCAACCTGGGGCAAATGAAACACACATTCAATATGGTTCAGTTTCATCTTCTCTCTATTGTATTGCTGTTTAAAAATATTACATTTAAAATGCATAACCCTAATTGATCGGGTGTGTTTATATGCATCTGTAAGGGTAGGCAAATGCAAAAAATAGCTGGAGTCACTCAATAGGCCAGGCAATGTCAGTGAAAGGAAATGGACAGTTGACCTTTAGGGTTGGGACACCTCTTCAGACTGATGGAATAGAAAGGTGAGGAGAAGAGGTGGGGCAAGAGTTAGTGTTATATGGATCCAAGTGAGGACGGGTTGATAAACTATCCACATACATCTACTCCAAACCCACTGACTACCACATCTACCTTGTCTACATCTCCTTCCACCCTGTCTCTTGCAATCCGCCATCCCTTTCTTGCATTTACTCTGGCTTCACCGAATCTGCTCTGAAGATGTTTTCCATTCTAAGACATCGGAAATGTCCTCTTTCTCCCACCCTCCCGCACTTGCGGATGGAGCCCTCACCCATGGCTCCTCCTCTATTTCCCACAGCTCTGCTCTTGCCCCCTCCTCCCTTCCAGACAGAACAAGGATAATGTTCCCCTGATACTTGCCTTTCATCCACCGGCCTCCGTACCCAACACTTCATTCTTCGACAATTCCACCAGCTTCTAAGCAATCTAACCTTTAGTCACGTGTACCCTTTGGTACCCTTTTCTGTTTTCTGCAAAAACCGTTCTCTTCATGACTCCTTGGTTTGCTCATTCCTCCACTCTCCCTTCTTTCCCTCCCCAGGCACATTCCCCTGCAGCTACAGGAGATACGGTACAATACCTGTCCCCACACCCTCTCCCTCACTTCCATTCAGGGACCCCAACAGCCTTTCCAGGTGAGACAGAGGTGTGCATGCACCTTCTCCATCCTTGTCTGTTGCAGTCCGTGCTCTCGATGTGGCCGTGACTATATTGGCGAGACCAAGCATAGACTTGTTGATTGCTTTGTCGAACACTTGCTCTCTGTCTGCCAAGGCTAGTTGTAGCTCCTGGTTGCCAGCCATTTTAATTAATATTCCTATTTTCATACCAACCTATCTGCCCTCAGCCTCCTCCTTTGCCAGAGTGAGGCCACATGAAAACTGGAAGAACAGCACCTCATATTCCAATTGGGTCCTAAGTCAGGCAACAATGCACCTGTAAATCTTTTTCCTTCCTCCTATTAGATTCCGTCTATTAGTAAATGACACAGAGATGGCCAAGGTAATAATAATCTAAATAAAATCCCTCTTGAAATTTTGAGTTACCAGACAAGGTTCAGGTTAAAGAATTCTTCAATAAATTATTTATTGTAAGACAGGAACATTTGATCATAAACAAAGGCACAAAGTGCTGGAGTAACTGAGCGTGTCGGGTTGCATCTTTGGGGAATACGGATAGGTATTTTGGTCAAGGACCCTTCATCAGAGTGATTGTGGTGGAGGTGGAGAAAAAGCTGAAAGAGAGTTGGTTGCAGGACAAAGTCTGGCAAGTGATAGGTGGATAGAGGTGGGGGGGGGGGGGGAGGGGGAGGGAGTGGGGAGGGGGAGGTGGGGAAGGGGGGGAGGGGGAGTAATTGGCAGGTAGTTGGACAAAGGCCACAAGAGGGAAAGACAAAAAGCAGGAGAAGAGGACAGAAGCACAAATTTTGAAGCCAAAGAAAGGAATATAGGCAGAAGGGATCAGGGGAAAAGGGAGAAATTATGTAACATCTCCAATTTTGCAGATGACACAAAGCTGGATGGCAGGGTGAGCTGCGAGGAGGATGCTATGAGGCTGCAGGGTGACTTGGATAGTGGACTTGGGTGAGTGGGCAGATGCGTATAATGCGGATAAATGTGAGGTTATCCACTTTGGTGGCAAGAACAAGGCGGCAATTATGTGAATGGTGTTAGAATAGGAAAAGGGGAGGTGCAACGAGACTTGGGTGTCCTTGTACATCAGTCACTGAAAGTAAGCATGCAGGTACAGCAGGCAGTGAAGAAAGAAAATGGCATGTTGGCCTTCATAGCGAGAAGATTTGAGACAAGGAGCAAGGAGGACCTACTGCAGTTGTAGAGCCCTGGTGAGACCACACCTGGAGTATTGTGTGCAGTTTTGGTCTCCTAATTTTTGGACATTCTTGCTATTGAGGGAGTGCAGCGTAGGTTCACCAGGTTCATTCCCGGGATGGCGGGACTGATATATGATGATAGAATGGATCGACTGAGCTTATATTCACTGGAATTTCAAAGGATGACAAGGGATCTTATAGAAACATATAAAATTCTTAAGGGATTGGACAGGTTTGATGCAGGAAATTTTTTCCTGACGTTGAGTAGTCCAGAACCAGTGTAAGAATAAGGGGTAGGCCATTTAGGACTGAGATGAGGAAAAACTTTTTCACCCAGAGAGTTGTGAATCTGTGGAATTCTCTGCCACAAAAGGCAGTGGAGGCCAATTCACTGGATGTTTTTAAGAGAGACAGATATAGCTCTTAGGATTAACGGAATTAAGGGATAAGGGGAGAAAGCAGGAACGGGGTACTGATTTTGGTTGATCAGCCATGATCATATTGAATGGCGGTGCTGGCTCGAAGGGCTGAAGGGCTGAATGGCCTACTCCTGCACCTATTTTCTATGTTTCTATGTAAATGGGTATGCATCTAGGTAGGGCATACTGGTGAAGGAAAAAAGGGGTAGTGTTAGTAGATTAGTTACCTATGTGGCCTTACTCTGGCAATGGAGGATGCCAAGGATAGAAATGACAGTATGGGAATTGGAAGGGGAGTCTAAATGCTTAGCAACCAGGAGAAGAATATTTAAAAGCACAACTCTCAAACAATACCATTCACAAATGTTGTTCTAGCTGATGGTGAACTTGTTTAATATGTTTATATTGGATAATAAATTTTATAGGCAAAACATTATTTCTTTAAACTGGCTTTATCGGAAGGAATAATGAATGTAAAAATACTTACAGCATCACCATCAGATTTAAAACGGCATGTTCTCAGTGCTACTTGTTCTTGACAAAGACTTTCCTTAATATCAAATATCACAGTGTATGCTTTCACCCCTGGAGAAGTAATCTGTTAAGATGGGTAAAACACAGAAAAATATTGTTCTCTCTCCGTCACTCATATTAAACTATGTGATGCCTGTAAAGTGAACATAACTTCTCCTTTCATTAATACTTATGTATTCTCCACCTTTAGTGAAGGATGAAGAAGATATTAAAGACTTCAAACTTTCTGTAAAATCATTTATACGGATTCATTAATGCTTTCATATTTTCCACTATTTCTAAAGGATAATATTAAAGACGTTATGCTTTCTTTGACATCAATTGGACAGATTCATGAATGCTTACATATTTCTACTATTACTAAAGGGTGAAGAAGATATAAAGACTTTAAGCTTTCTTTGACTTTAATTGTATTGATTCAATTGTACCCCATCGTTTCAATTTTATGTTAATCAGGGACTGTGGACATAAATATTATCTGGAAGTGCAGGGGGTGGGGTAGTTATGGTTAATTTAACAATTGAAGCAGAATGAAATAGAATAATTTGTTTCTAGTTTGCAAAGAAATTCCGCTTCAACATTTTCTTCCTTCCCTCAAGTAGCCCCTTGTACAATGAATGAACAAATGAGGAAGAAACCTTGAAGGCACAAAATTTTCAATCGGTAATTTTCGTTTCATATTTTTTACCATTCTTGTCTATTTACATATTATTGGAGAATTTGAAATAAAGCAATGTTTCGTAATGTAATAAATCTTAATAAAAAAGGAAGCAGCAGTTTTAAAATATGACTCCAATAAAGGGCTGAAAGCAGAATGGTGAAAGGATTTACAGAATGATTAGCAGTTTTAATTGAAACAAGACTATGACAGGAAATACTAATTCTGTAGCCAGTCATTTTTACACCAGCAGTTTTGGATAGTTTGGCCTACTAGGTCTTATGGATTTCTGCAAGACATATTATGAAAGTAGCTATTGGACATGGCTGTCATGTTGAGAGCCAAACCAGAATTCAAGCCTCAATTTCTTTATCAAGAAACTAATTGCAGGGAGAAATCAGCAGGTCAAGTAGCAGAGGTAAAGGAATGATTGATGATTTGGGTTAAGGTTCAAGATCAGAGAATTGTGGAGGTAAAGTCAGTGGATATATTTAAGGCAGAGATAGATAGATTCTTGATTAGCATGGGTGTCAGAGCTTATGGGGAGAAGGAGAGAGATCAGCCATGATTGAATGGCAGATTAGACTTGATGGGCCGAATGGCCTGATTCTACTCCAATCACATGATGTTATGATCATGACAGAGTAGAAAGAAGATAGCCAATATAAAGAGGTGAGAGGTCGGGTTGAGACAGACTGATAGATGGAACTAGATGAGGTGGGGGATGATGGGCAGGTGGAGCTCAGCAGGGGAGGGGAAGAGGGAAAAGAGAGGAGTTTTGAGATGGAGGCTGGAGGGCCTCAATTGGGGGGAAACAATTGGGGGGAAAAGGGCAGGTGGGGCCAGGTGGGGAGAGGAGAGGGCAGAGGCAGATGTTGGAAGATAATGTGGAACTAGATAATGAAGGGGTGATGGGCAGGTGGAACAAGGCAGGAGAGGTTAATAGATTAACGGATCCAGGTAACCGGGGGAGGGGAGGGGGGGATGGAACCTGGGCAGCCAGGTTAGGAATGAGAAAGGAACACTGCAGATGTAGGTTACTTGAATTTGGAAAAATCACTGTTCATACCACTGGATTGTAAGCTGTCCAAGTGGAATATGCGGTGTTGTTCTTCGAGTTTTCATTTGCCCACATTGTGGCAGTGATGAAGGACAAGGACAGGCAGATCAATGTGATAATGGGTAGAGAACTTGAAATAACATGCAACTGGAAACACAAGTGGACAGAGCATACAGGCTCTGTGAGGTTGATAGAGTGCAAATTGACAGCATCTAATGCAAAAGACAAAATTGAAGATGCACATGTCTCTGCCTCGTCTGGAATGGTTGTTTAAGCCCCAGGATCCTGGTGAGGGTGGAAGTGTAAGAACAAGTGTTACAGTCCCTACAGTTGCAGGGGAAATTGCCGGAGGATGGTTTCTGGATCTAATGCCATTTCTTTAACAGATCTGCACAGAATATTCAATTTGTTGTTTTGTATAAACTTATTATTTATATTGAAAACCCACCAACAGTTGATTTCCTTTGCAAATTAACATATTTGCATATTTTTAAAAGAACTACCCTGCATTAAAAAAATGGCTTTTCTTTCTATGAGACAGATCTTCTGACATATTAGCATTAGTACCTTTATAAATACAAACTTTTTCAGATTTTTGCCACTTTTCCATTGTCTATATTAATGGACTACATACTACTGTTACTGAAATAGCATGATACTAATCAGCTTCTGAAGCTTTACTGAATCGCATTTCAACTAGTGCTTCCTTTTTCTGCTGAGTAAAATTTTAATGTACATTTATTCCATTGCAAAAGTCCTTGCTTTGTTTTAATTTTCCAGTAATCTGTAAATGAACACATGTTGTTATGTTGTTCCCATTAAGATGAAATGGACTGATTGACTTAATCCATTGATCTGCTCACATGATACTAAAATAAATTATGAAGAATGGTTTTCATATATGGAGTCATGACTCTATGTCTTCTTGGCCAGGAGAGGCCGAGAAGCTACGTTTGATTTCCCACCCACGCCTCTGACATGCCAAGCCCATCCGATCTTGTAACCTCATAGGAGGAAACGTTCACCCTGGTCTGCAGGATTAGGTTCTGAGCCGCCCAAAATTATTAACTGGACATTTTTATTCTACCATTATGTTTGTTGATAAGTAACATGAGGCTTGCCTTTCTTATGCTGCTCACAATGTCACATTCCTGACCATGTTCTGTATAGAACTGCATCCTTCAGCATAAGATACAACTATAAACTATTAAGGTTTCACAAAATGCTGGTGTAAATAAACGGGTCAAGCAGCATCTCTGGAGAGACGGAATGGGTGACGTTTCGGGTGGAGGCCCTTCTTCAGACTGACCCGAAACGGTCTCGACCCGAAACGTCACCCATTCCTTCTCTCCAGAGATGCTGCCTGACCCGCTGAGTTACTCCAGCATTTTGTGATGCCTTCAATTTGTACCAGCATCTGCAGTTATTTTCCTACACAACCCATATATTAAATCACCTATTCCATTGCACCGCTGTAGAATGAATTGTTCTGGTTCTGCCTTCCAGTTTGGGTGCATTTCAATTAGTAGGTAAAAGAATAAAAATAATGGAAGAGCCATTGTGTCAGCAGGAACACGTGACTTTTCTAATGCAAATAGTAGTGCAGCTAACCTGACATTTTGTTCCTGTTGGCTCCCTAATATTTCAGTCCATTAACCCATTGGATAGCTAAGCCAGGGAAATGGAATGGTCTAATGATCCAAAAAACTACGCTAACGTAATTGATCTAAGTTGGAATAATCATGGCAATCCTATGAAAATTGCAGGTACAGTTTAACATTATTCCAATTCTCCTGAAGAAAGAAAGCACATTTTGCAACTGCCTGTTTCTTTTCATTATCAGTATGTGGGCATCACTGCCAAGATTGGCATTTATTGCAATGACAATAAAGTATCATTGAATCCCTAGTAAGCCAGGCTTTTGATACAATTTATTTGTTTACCACGTCATTTCAGAAGGCAAACCTTGTACATGCCTAAATCAAATCACAATTAGGATATTGCAACTTTTCAAAGGTTTCATGGTTATTATTGTAGTTTTTCTGTATAGAATGAATTCATCTTTTCAAGATGCCACCATGCGATTTGAATCTCAGATCTTTCGACTGTTAGTCCAAGGCTCTGGGTTACCGGTGGGGTAAAATTACTAAGTAGACATGGTTCTAGCAAAGTGAGGGATGTTATTTGTCTGAGGAACAATGCTATCAGTTTTATTCTTCTGTGGGAAAATGTAATTCAAATCTAATCTGTGTATAAAAAAATCTATTACAATTTCTCAAAAACTAAGTGTTACAATCACATAAATGCTGTCCATGGCAACATCAGTTGTCATTGTATATTTATACCATTACGACAACGCATCAATGCTGTAGCACGTCCATACACGGACTTGGTTTTGAAAGTTAAGTACACATATACCTCTTTGCTCAGAGTCGTAAATTTTTGAAGATCTCTGATCCTACATGTGGTGGAGGCCAGATCATTCAATATAGTTACGGTGGAGATAAATAAATATTTGAAAGATTGAGGAATTAAAGGTTTTGGGGAAATGGCACAGAAGGGTTGAAGCATGGATCAGCTAAAATAATTTGAATGGAGGGGCAGGCTTGAGGAGCCTCATGGCCTGCTCCCAATCCACTTTTTCATGTGTTCTGAAGTTAAATGTAACTTAAAAATGACAGGCAATTCATATTTATATTACAATAGTAAACTCACATAAAATCAGATATATTCAGTTACCTGTCATATTACAGTTACTTATTGTTGGAAACTTGCTGTTTTATTTTTAGTTAGGTTAATTTTTGAACTTTGTAAAACATATAGGACGTGTCTCATATCTATAATTTCAATCCAACCCAGTGAACTAAATCTAAGAAAAGATTTCTAGACATTAATCATTTTTTTTCTACTTCAAATTGATGCAGTTAAATATATAATCTGGACACAATGTATAAATCACAAAATAAATAATTTAGATTTGGCTAGGCTCAACACAATAATCTATTCTAATTAGGTACTCCATGTTAAATTATTGTTTAATGTAATTCAAAAATATGTTTTATGGTAATCATTAATTGTATGAGTAATGGTTAGTTATACAGATTAATTGTTAATTACATGTGGACGCAGTTACAGAAATAATTATTACCCACCTTATACTTCGCGCTTTTTAGTTGCCGCTGCTTGAAGAGGTAAAGATTGGCAAACTTTCTGTTGTAAGCATTCACAGCATAATCTACAGCCAGGTTTGCCTCCCTATCAGAAACTGGAACCTGGATAAATATTTCTGCCGACTTAATGGTAACACTGGTTAAAAGCAGGAGACTGAAACAAGGTAGAACATACACCAAAACTCCACAAGCCATTCTCAGAGCTGAAGTCTTTTTTGTAGAAATGGATTATAAAATGAATAAAAGCAAGTTTCAATTTACAACCATTTGCTCTGGAAAAAATCTCAATCTGAATTTTCTGTGGGACTTTCGCACATGACTTGCCTAATGCACTCAAGAGCTTTGTTGAAATAGTTTGTTTATTACTAAGTAAACTAACATCCTGATATTAGGTCAAGAAGGTTATATATTCTATGTTTACTTGGACAATACCAGAAGATCTTACTGATGGGTCAAAACCCAAAACATATATGCAGAAATTACTTTCAAAAAATTAGTCTAAGATTAACACAGGAATGTTCAAATCTCTTAGCTGAACTTTTCTGTTTTTCAAAAAAAAATATTGGGGCTGTCATCAGTTTAAAAAATGATTTGTATTTAAGCTCACAACAACTTTCAGTTCATCACCTCAGTTGCACATTTAATTCAGCCAAATATATACATTGATAAAAAATGAATAAAGAGAAAGCTTGCATCTTGGGATACTTCAAAATATCTAGGCATGTGCCCAGAACACACAATCAAAGGTAGAACAGTTCCAGCCTCATTTTGTGGGATGCAGTTGAAATAGGCTGTGTTTCCCTTTTGTTCAAGAGTTTTTATTTGTCATATAAATATAAGATTTGATAGGATAAGAACTGGAGCAATTGAATTGTTACATGCTGCAGCTTTAAACATACATTAGATGAAACAACAATATATAATACATTATCAGTTATTCAAGTAAACTGGGCCACGTTAGTGCAAAAAACAAAGTATGCAGAGCAACCGTAGTACTGCAAATTCCATGGCAGTTTGGTTGGGTTAATGTGGTTGAAGCAGGGTTGTGCAGGGTGTACAAGAACATGATAGTTTAATGGAAGAAGCAGTTGCGGAGCAGAAGCAGATGGGACCAGTGAGAAGAAAGCCTAACCATGGTGGTTTGGATCTTTGATGATATTAGCTCTCTTCTCGAGCTGATGCTTCCTGTAGATTCCGTCGACAGTGGGGAGATCAATACCTGTGCTGAACCAAACATTGTCCACTAATTTCTGCACCCTCCTTCATTCCTGAACATTTGAAATTCTGAACCAAGCCATAATGCCAACAGTCTCTTTGTTCTCCACTGCACACTTGTTGAAGTTCAATAGAGTATTAGGTGCCACCTGGATCTCCTCAAAACGTATGAGGAAGTAGAGGCATCGGTGAGCTTTTTTTGTGATTACATCAATGTGCTGAGCCCAGGACAGATCATCACAAATGTGTACAACCAAGAAATTGAAGTTGTTGAGTCGTGCCACTGCCATCCCGCCGATGAAGACAGATGCATGGTCCTTTAGCTTTCCCTTCCTGAAGTCAGGATCGGCTCCTTGGTCTTGCTAATATTGAGAACAAGATTATTCTGGCAAAGCTAGTCATTGTCACCAACAAGAGAAGAAGAAGAATCAAGGATAAAGTTACAATTTCCCATAAAATAAGATCAGTAAGCTTAGAGTGTAATTCATTACAGTATTTCTTCCTGAAAGGACACAGGAAACTCTACTTTTCAAAACAGGGTAGAAGAGATGTCACTGTACATCCAAAGACAAGACAGAAAGTCAATAACTCATCATCGATTTTTTTCTGCATAAATCCTGTGAATAATTGGAAAAGCTAATCCTGAAACAAAATATCTGAAACATGAAGAAACAGGAAATCCAAGAAATATTCATCAAATTAGTGCAGAAATGGGCAATTCACCATTTTTTATTTTTGTCTGCCATCTACAGCATTTTCTTGCTCTTTGCAAATAATTCACTGCCTCCTCTCTTCCAGAAAAGCCTAATCTGAAGTTTGTCAAAGCTCTGACAAGATTTCTGATTGTCTCTTTTAATTTGTTCTTCATCCTCATCTTTTTCCCTCCCCATTTTTTGATTGTGTGTCTATTGAAGGTTACTATTCATCAACAGCTCAGCATTCAGCACTATCCAAACACACCACCTAGGCCCCTTTCCCTCACTTTGCAACTGGATCCCTGACATCCTCCTAGGCAGACCTCAAACATTGTGGATCAGTAACAACATTTCCTCCTCACTGTCAACACTTCGAGGCTGCGTGGGTACAATACAATACAATATAAAATTTATCTTTATTGTCATTGTACAGGGGTACAACGAGATTGGGAATGCGCCTCCCATACGATGCAATAAATTAATTAGCTATTACTGAATTACTAAATCAGTATTAATTTAAACAACCCAATGAAACAAATTGGAACAGTTTTAAAACAGAATAAAGTGCAAGTAGATCTGTGCCGGTTCACTGTACGATGTGACCATCCGGCTCAGCAGGACCGGTTCATAGCAGCTATGGCCCTGGGGATGAAGCTGTTCCTGAGTCTGGAGGTGTGGGTGTAGAAGGCCTTGTATCGTCTGCCCGATGGTAGAAGTTCAAACAGACTGTTGCAGGGGTATGAAGAGTCTTTGTGGATGCTGGTGGCTTTTCTGAGGCATCGTGTGTTGTAGATGCCCTCCAAGGCTGGTAGCTGTGTTCACAAAATGCTAGAGTAACTCAGTGGGTCAGGCAGCATCACTGGAGAGAAGGAATGGGTGACGTTTCAGGTCGAGACCCTTCTTCAGACGGGAAGGGTCTCGACCTGAAACGTCACCCATTCCTTCTCTCCAGAGATGCTGCCTGACCCGTTGAGTTACTCCAGCATTTTGTGATACCTTCGATTTGTACCAGCATCTGCAGTTATTTTCCTACACTTCAAGGCTGCATGATCACAGGCAGAAAGGATGGCAAGGAAGACTTTTGGCATGCGGTCCATCATCAGTCAGGGAAATTAGTATGGAACTTGGGATGTTATGATACAGTTGTACAAATCAATGGTGAGGTTGCTCTTGTATTATATTCAGTTTTGGTCATCCTGCTATAGCAAAGATTCCATTAAGCTGGAAAGATTGCAGAGAAGATTTACAAAGATGTTGCTAGGACTTGTGGGCATGAGCTATAGGGAGAGGTTGGGCAGTCTGCGACTTCATTCCTTGGAGTGCAAAAGACTAGGCGATGATCTTATAGAGGTCTATAAATTAAAGTGTTTAGATAGGATGAATGCACATAATCTTTTTCGCTAGGGTAGGAAAATGCAGAAGTAGAGGGTATGGGTTTAAGTTAAGAGGAGAAAGATGTAATAGGAATAGGACAGCACAGTGGTGCAATAGGAAGTGTTGCTATCTTACAGGACCAGAGACCAGAGTTCGATCCTGAATACAGGTGCTGCCTGTATGGTGTGTGTACGTTCTCCCTGTGACGATGCAAGTTTTCTCTGGGTGCTCCGGTTTCATCCAACACTCCAAAGACATACAGGTTAGTAGGTTAATTGGTGTTGGTAAAATTGTCCCTAGTATGTAGGGTGGTGTTAGTGAATGAGTGATTGATGGCACAAATTCGATGGCACAAATTCGGTGGGCTGAAGGGCATTTCCACACTGTATCACTAAAGTCTAAAATAAAGAATCTCAAGGTACTTTTTTTAGTCACATAGAGGACGGTGGGTCAATGGAAAGATCTGCCAGAAGAAGTAATTGAGGCAGGTACAATAACAACAGTCAAAAGACATTTGGACAGATACATGGATAGGGGAGCTTTAGATCAATATTGGCTGACAGCATGTAAATGGGACTAGTTCAGATGAATAGTGAAATGCTTGGAATAGAGTGGATGTGGAGAGGATATCTCCACTTGTGGGAGAGTCTAGAACTAGAGGTCAGCTTCAGGAGGCCAAGTCAATAGATATTTTTTAAAGTAGAGGTAGACAATAGACAATAGGTGCAGGAGGAGGCCATTCGGCCCTTCGAGCCAGCACCGCCATGCAATGTGATCATGGCTGATCATTCTCAATCAGTACCCCGTTCCTGCCTTCTCCCCATACCCCGCTATCCTTAAGAGCTCTATCTAGCTCTCTCTTGAATGCATTCAGAGAATTGGCCTCCACTGCCTTCTGAGGCAGAGAATTCCACAGATTCACAACTCTCTGACTGAAAAGGTTTTTCCTCATCTCAGTTCTAAATGGCCTACCCCTTATTCTTAAACTGTGGCCCCTTGTTCAGGACTCCCCCAACATTGGGAACATGTTTCCTGCCTCTAACGTGTCCAACCCCTTAATAATCTTATACATTTCGATAAGATCTCCTCTCATCCTTCTAAATTCCAGTGTATACAAGCCTAGTCGCTCCAGTCTTTCAAGGTAGATAGATTCTTGATTAGTACGGGTGTCAGGGGTTTTGGGGAGAAGGCAGGAGAATGGGGTCAGCCATGATTGAATGTGGAGTAGACTTGATGGGCCGATTGGCTTTTTGACGCCACTTCTCTTTGAAAGCTCAGAATTGAAGTTATTTACACTATCGCTATCAGCAGGGAGCTCCAGGTCTTACATTACGATTTTAAATAAAAATATTCTAAACATTTGCCCCAAATTTTAACTCCGTGTGCCTTAAACCTTAGAAGCAACTGCTAACGGAAAAAGCTTTACCCAAAATGAAGTAATGGGTGTCGTTTGGGTCGAGAACCTTTTTCAGACTGTCAGCCATTCCTAACCCATTCTTTTTCTCCAGAGATGCTGTCTCGCTGAGTTACTCCAGCATTTTGTGTCATCTTCGGTGTAAACCAGCACCTGCAGTTCCTTCTTGCAACTTGCATTAACAAGTCCTTCGCAGTGTCAGTGAGCAACAGAAACACACGTTTCAAAAATACTCTCCACCCACGGCCATTTAGACATGCCCAAGGATCAACCCAAGCACGGTGGGGGGTAAGGTTGGCGCAGGCGCACTCAGCAGCAGGAATCCGCGGGCCTTTCCCAAGATGGCGGGCCCGCGGTCACGTGTTGCTAATTCGGGGGTCGTCCGACCAATGAGAGTCTGGCGCGGCCGACGGGCTGGAGCGGCGGCGTGAAGATGGTATGTTTCAGGGACGGCGTCGGCAGGACGCTCTGACCGTGCAGTACACGGAGAGGCTGGAGGGCAAGAAAGGACGAAGGGTGAGTGACCCACCCACCGACCGCTGGAGTTGGGGCGGGGGGGGGGGGGCGGCTGGGTCCCGGGTCCCGGGTCCCCAGGCAGGGGAGCGTTGACATCCATGTAGCCGGGCTGTCGGGTATCTTCCCTCTCCCTGCACCGAGCCGCTGTCAACAAGGGTTATGCACCTCTCATAACTCACAGTCATTTCTTTGGCTCCGGTTCCATCATCATCATCATCATCCCTCCCGTGTCAGCTCAAAGCAACGAGGTGATTAAACTAAGACGAGCCCCAGGCTTTGATGCTTTAAAGACACTGACTGCCACCTGTTCAGTGCCTGAGTGGAGCGAAAGTGGTGCTGCTTTGTTCAATCTCAGGTTTATACAGACAGACATTTAACATCAGACAAACCCGCATTGTTTGTATTCTGCTATCTGGGAGTAAAACAATGAACTTTCACTATCTGCATTGGTTTTTGTACTTAATCTTATTTGTCTGTGATTTGCGATGAGGAATGAAATGCATTGCCTCATTCTATACCGTATTGTTGATGAGAGCAGTGTTCATTCCCTCCAAGTACCAACAAAAAAATAGTAGAGATAGAGCAGGATAAGGTCCTTTGACTTTTTAGTGGAGGCGAGGGGAGAGGTTCTTTGAAATATTGAGTCACCATTCAGGAGAGCCTACTAACTAGCTGTTGAAGCCAACATGAGGTACGTGATTGTTTTATTCACAAAATGCTGGAGTAACTCAGCAGGTCAGGCAGCATCTCGGGAGAGAAGGAATGGGTGACGTTTCGGGTCGAGACCCTTCTTCAGACTGATTGTTGTTGGGGATCAAAGTTGTCAATTTGTAATGGCAACTACAAGCAGTCTATTCTAACCACATATTTGGAATGTGATTGAAAAGGTTTTTAATATATTTTCAAAAGGTTTTATACGGTTGTGAGTGTATTTTAGTTTTGAATTCGTGAATTAAGTTTAAACTACTCGGTTTGTTCGAGATTATTAAAATGAAAGTTTGACTTTAATTGATTTTATTTGTGCATCAAAGGCAAGGAAATGTGCAATCGCTGCCCTGTACGCACATGTCGCAATACTACACTTCCTTAATGTAATTGAAAGAGAAGCATATGACTCGAGAGAGAAAATGGTCATCATCAGCATGTGATGTTGGCCGTCTAAGAGTAGAGGCATTGTGAAGTACACTACACGTGTAGTTTTGCAGTGTTTAATCCGTGTATATAACGCTGATACAACTGTTATTTAAAATAACGTACCGTGATTTCTGGAAGTGATGTGATCCTGGAAATACTTATTAGATCAAGGAGCAACAGTAGCAAGCAAAATAATTAGTTTCAGGTCAGTAGTCTATTGAAATAATATAAATGAAATGGTTGTGAAGATCTCCAGTTTCTTTAGACTCTCCTTTTACTAAAGTTTCAGCCCTCTGATATTTAGGCGAATCTGTGACTTGACATCCATGTATAAGTTTCATATGATCCTTTTGCATTTATATTCTTTCTGTTTGTAAAATGTATGCAGATTTGTCAGGTGATAGTCGACTTTTAGTTGATCATTTAAAAGTTAAGTTATTTATTCAACTCTTCTTCCTTCCAATTGAATAGTTTCTTATTTTTCTGTATTAAACTTTGTCTGTCTATAGACATTTCTGTCTAACAGTTCTTTGAAGTCTTTTTTACAATTTATCAGATAATTTGTGCAGTATTCTATGTCTGTGTTTTCTTTTTCCTGGTGATACTAACACTAAGTACATCACCATTTCCATTTCTGCAATCTGAAAAGTATCCATTAATTGCTATATTTAGTTTTCTAGGTACCTTTGTTCCACGTGCATTACCTGCATTATTTATGATTTTATTAGCATGGGTTTTTATTAAATGAATCTTTACAAAAATAGATTGTGAATTGGATATTGGATTAAATCTTTGCAGAAAGTTATCAGATGCTGATTCAAATTAGTTTGACATCCACATCAGGATGTAATTAAATTCCATGTTTGCATGAAGCTCAGGCTATACAGTATACTTTGTAATGATATTTACAACAATAAATATAACGATGAGTGCCAAACAGCACAATCATGCAAAGATTGTAATGCAATCTGAAGTAGTGCAAAAAAGGAAAGTCCAATAAAGGAATAGCCAAATGAGGTAGACTTGAGAGTAGGTGGCATGAACAAGATGATTAGTTAAGAGTCTGAAAAAAGTTGGGAAGAAGCTATTCTTGAGTCTGGATGTCTGGGCTTTCAAAATACAGTATCTTCTGGAAGGTAGAAGAGAGAGAGAAAAGGAAATGGCCAAGGTTGCAGGCATCCTTGATGATACTTCCAGCCTTCCTGATGCAAAGCACTGAAGATGAACTGGATGGAAGGAAGGAATAGCTCTGTGTTCATCTTTTTCTGCAGGTTCAGGCAGTCAAGAGGAGAGCAGACATCATACCAGGCTGAGATGCATCCTGTCAGAATAATTTGTATAGTACATCTGTAGAAGTTGGGATGGGGTGACCATTTGGAGGAGAGCAACGGCAACAGTCAGGTCTTCTGAGGCAGAGGAGAGTACAGTGAAAACAGACAGGAGCATTAGGGGGACAGACAGGAGATTCTGTGGCAGCAAATGGGATTTCAGGATGGAATATTGCCTCCCTGGTGCCAGAGTTGAGGGAGGGTAGATAGATTTCCTGAAAGTATTATTTCAATCCAAGGTTGCCCCTCAGGAAGTGGTTTCAAGGACCGTTCAAACAAGCTGTTGAGACATTATATGCTGATTGTGGCAGAACATTGTAGCAAAGAGCTGAAATACAACATCCTGGAACTGGAATACTCTCCTAAATAAGTGTTTACCGTACATGAAATTTGATTCTTTTGGGAGAGGTTGCCCTCCCATGCATTCAGCTTGAGAGAAACAAAACAGTTGCAGGCTTCAAGGTTTTTCTCTGGGACAAAACTGTGGCTGACTGTGAGCTTAAATAACAGAATCACTGGGCTCTAAAGGAATGCTCTGCATTTTTTTCTAGCCAGATTTATCTGGCAGCAGCTAATCCCACAAGCATTTCATACTGGTTTCCATCCTCCTTTGAGTTTGCTCCAATAATTTATTCTCAACACTGAACCTATCCTGGTTGGTGGATGACTTCATATTGAATACACCATGCAAAGAATGTACTTGTTTGAATGCAGTTGTGTGTATGGAATATTTGTCCATCTAGGCTGCCCACTGCCCAATTGAGTAAGTGGCCTGGTTGTTGGTTTTTGGCTTGCCTAAACTAGCCATAATTGTTTAGAAGATTCTTGGCTTGATGTAGTTTTCCTGCTGTATTCAATATTATTTTGAGTAAAAGAAAGTCATCACATAGGTCGGTGTTTTCTATTCTTTTGGGAACCCTGCTAATTTTTAAATGTTAAGCGTAATATCTAATAGTTGGAAAAACACTAATTGAAGCTTTCGACTGTAGCATTTGAACTGACCTTGAAATGATCTTGAAGCCAGTTAAAATATTGTTATACCTTTTTATTTTCAAATGTTATATGCTTAATGCAATTTTTTTCAACAATGACTGAAATATATATACATATATATAAATAAATCTAATATTACCTGTTTTCATTGCAGTGCATTAATTTAAGACTACATTAAAAACTGTTTTTGCAATTTGATTGGAATATCAACTCCAAAATGAACAATACTGAATTGAGCAGTGAACTGAGCTATAATGTCAGTCGCAAAGTTTTTAATGAAGAATCTTTCCAAGCTTATCTACATAAGAAAAAAAAGCAGAAGTTATCAAAAAGAGAGAGGTTTCTACGGTATTTTCGGTAAGTCTTTCAGTTACTATTTTGTGAAGAGGTTTATAAACTGTAATGAACTGAAGTGAACCAAAGATTACTTGAAGACATGAGATTCCGAATGCAAATTACCACAGTTCACTTAGCTTTAAAATAGTTATGGATAAGGACAGGGCGGGCTCACAAGTTAAAATTCTGAATTGGGGCAAGGCCAACTTTGATGGTATTAGACAGGAACTTACTAAAGTTGATTAAAGTAGTTTGGTGGGCAAAGGAGCATCTAGAAAGTGGAATACTTTTAAAAATGTGATGACTAGAGTTCAGGGCATGACTGATCCTGTTAGAGTGAAGGGCATGGCAGGTGGGTGTAGGGAGGTAATATCAAGGAACTGGAGATGCTGATTTATACCAACGATGGGCACCCGGAGCTGGAGTAACTCAGTGGGTTAGACAGCACCTCTGGAGAAAATGTATAGGTGACATTTCAGATTCGGGACACTTCAGGCATAGGCAGCTGGGATCAAGTATACCCTTGGAGGAGTTTTGGGATCTGAGGAGTATACGTAAGAAGGAAACGAGGAGGGTAAAAAAGGGAGTAGGAGATAGATCTGGCAGATTAAGAAAAATCCAAAGAGATTTTATAAGTACATTAAAGAAAAGAGGGTAACTAGGGAGAGAATAGGGCCCCTCAGAACCAAAGTGGTTATCTCTCTGTGGAGTCGCAGGAGATGGGTAAGATCCACAATGAGTATTTCCCCTTTGGTTTTTACTGTGGAGAAAGACTTGAAGACTGGGGACAGCCTGTATTACAGTTGAGGAGGTGCTGGAAGTTCTAAGGTTTATAAAGGTAGATAAATCCCCATGATTAATTAGATAGAAGTAACCAAAATGTTTGACGAGGGGAAAGCTGTAGACATTATCTATATGGACCTTAAGGCATTTGATAAGGTTCCATACGTTAGGCTGCTCTGGATCCAGGGAAAGCTAGCTGTCCTGAAAAAGAATTGGCTTCATGGAAGAAAGCAGGGTGACGGTAGAATGTTGTTATTTGGATTGTAGGCCTGTGACTAATGGTGTGCCTCAGGGTTCAATGCAAGGCCTATTGCTATTTATGGTTTATAGGAATAATTTGGATAAGAACATACATGCCATGATTAGTAATTTTTGCAGATGACACCAAAGTGGATGGTATCATAGAAAACAAACATGAATATCAAAAATTACAGCAGGGAAATGAGCTGAGGAATGGTTTATGCCCTTTAATACAAATAAGTGAGAGGTGTTACGTTTTGGAAAGTCGAACCTGGGCAAGACCTTTACAGTGAATAGCAGGGCCTTGAGGTGTTGTAGAGTAGAGGGATCCAGGTGTGCAGGTACATAGTTCCCTGAAAGTGGAGTCACAGGTAGATGGGATGGTCAAGAAGGCTTTTGGGGACATTGGCCTTCATCAGTCAGGGTATTAAGGAAGTTGGAATATTATGTTATATTGTACAAGATGTTTGTTAGGCTACATTTAGAGTACCATATTCAGTTTTCGCCATGCTGCTATAGGATGAATGCTATTAAGTTGGAAAGAGTGCAGAGAAGATTCACCAAGATGTTGCCAGGACATGAGTGCCTGAGCTCTAGGGAGAGGTTAGGCAGGCTAGGACATTATTCCTTGGAGCTTATGATGCTGAGGGTAATCTTGTAGAGGTTTATCAAATCGTGAGGGGAAATAGATAGGGTAATTGCATATCTGTGCCAGATAGGGGAATCAAGAACCGTAGGACATGGGTTAAAGGTGAGAGATAAAAATTTAATAGGATCCTGAGGGGCAACTTTTTCTCAGAGGGTATTGAGTACATGAAACAAGCTGCCAGAGGCGGTAGTTGTGGCAGGTGCTATAACAACATTTAAAAGACATTTAGACAGGTACATGAACAGGAAGGGTTCACAGGGATTTAGGCCAAATGCGGTTAGGTGGCACAGTGCCACAGCTGATAGCGCTGCGACCTCGCAGTGCCAGAGACCCCAGTTAGATCTTCACCTTGGGTGCTGTCTGTGTGGAGTTTGCAAGTTCTCCCTGTGTCCTCACGGGTTTCCTCCAGTTACTTCCCACATCCCAAAATCGTGTGGGTTTATTGGTTAATTGGCTGCTGTAAATTGCCCCAGTGTGTAGGGAGTGGGTGAAAGTAGGATACAATAGAACTAGTGTGAATGGGTAATCAATGGTCAGTGTGGACCTGGCGAGCCGAAGAGCCTGTTACCGTGCTGTTTCTCTAAAACTAATGGTGGGATTAGTGCAGATAGGGCATCTTGGTCTTCATGGGCAAGTTGGGCTGAAGGGCCTGTTTCTGTGCTGTATGACATTGACTACACTGCACCCACTTACTTTATGACCCTTGGATGCAGGCAATTAGGTTTAAATAATTTGCCAGCCATTGTGGTTTGTCCAGCAGATTTTCTCTATTGAAAATGATTTACTGTAAGTTCCCCTCCTCGGTTTCCATTTTTGACTATTGGAATGTTTGTAGCATTTTCTACTGTGATGATGAAACAAAATATTTGTTCAAAGTCTTTATCACTTCCTTGTTTTCATTTATTAATTGCCAAATCTTAAACCTATAACGTTCTAACTTGGCTCCCATTGCCTATATTATAAAACAGAAATGATGTCTGTGTCATTTAAGGTTTGGGGATTGTGTGACATGGCACACCAACAACCTCTACCAATTTACAAGTGACCAGATTGCTGCTTATTCATTTTGTTTTCTGCAGTTGTTCAACCGTGAAAGCCAAGTCAACACTCTTCAGCTGTGTTCCCATTCTGCAATGGCTACCCAACTACCAAGTGAAGGAGTATATATTAGGAGACATAGTATCTGGTGTGAGCACTGGAGTGATGCACCTACCTCAAAGTAAATATGAACACTGCATATATTGTGATGGAAGGCAGGAACGGGGTACTGATTGTGAATTATCAGCCATGATCACATTGGTGGTGGCTTGAAGGGCTGAATGGCCTCCTCCTGCATCTATTGAAGGGAGTGAGGGGGTATCTGGGTTCAAAGGGAGGAATATTTGAATGCGCTGAGTATGGTCATAATCTTAATTCTCCAGGCTTAACCATTTTGATGTCAACAACTAATTTGCTCAGTTATTCCCTTGCTTCCATTGACACCCAAGATTTCATTTCAAAAAGAAAATTCCAGAACCTTTGGTACATCTCTGAAACATGAGAAGAAAAGTAGGCAATAGAGACTAAGAGCAAGAGTAGGTCATTAAATCCTATAAGACTGCTCAGCCATTTGATGTTATCATGACTAATCATCCAAATTCAATACCCTGTTCAACTTTCTCCACAAACACCTTGATCCCTCAACCCAAAAGAAAAATATCCATCAGCTTGAATATATTTGACAATTTAGCTTCAATTCTGTGATAGGGAATTTCATATGTTCACATATTTTGGGGGAAGGAAGGTGTAACTGGCAGCTCAATGTTCTAGAGTATAGATGCTACAGGCATGATAAAGATCCAGGTAAGATAGGAGGGGGATTTGCCTTTTTGGTTAGGGAGGTCACAACTAGAGAGGATATTTTTGGGCAACCGTGTAGTGAGGTTTTGAGTAGAACTAAACAGGGAAAGAATGATCACTTTGAGACTGCATTATAGACCTCCCAATAGTCAGTATACATTTGAAGAGCAGACAAGGTAGGGCAATTGACTAAAGTGTTAGTGGGGAAGCACATTGAAACCAGATTCTAGATCAGTTGGGAAGATGGGCTAAGGAATAGGGAATGGAATTTAACTGAAGTGAAAGGTATTACACATTGTTTTGTCAAACCAGGGCAAGACTTGCGCAGTAGATGGAGAGCCCTGGAAAGTGATGCAGAACAGAGAACTGGGAGTTCTCTGAAAATGGCAAGTCCTTATGGATAGTATGGTGAAGAAGCCCTTTGGCATGCATGCTTGCCTTCATTGAGTAGCATATTGAGTACAAAAGGTGGCACATGATGAAGTTGGTGAGACCACACAATGTGCAGTTCTGGTCACCGAGCTATAGGAGGGAAAGGTTGCAGAAGAGATTCATCTGGGTGTTACCTGGAAGTTTGAGCTGGAGGTATTGGTAGAAGATAGATAAGGTGGGACTTTTTTATTTGGAGCATAGGAGTGACCTTTTTGAAGTGTACAAGATCATGAGGGGTGTGGATAAGTAAACACTCAGTGATTTTCCATGGGTAGAGTATTCTAAAACTGGAGGGTATAGGTTATGGTGAGAAGAGAGAGATTTAAGAGGGGCAACTTTTTTTCTCAACGGGTAGTCAATAACTGGAATGAGCTGCCAGAGGAACCTTTAGAAACGCATGCAATTACGACATTTAAACACCATTTGGGCAGATATATGGATAGAAAGGGTTTTTTGGGCTATGGGCAATATGCAGGCAAATGGGACTAGCTCATTATGCTAACTTATTTGTTATGATCAAGGTGGTCCCAAGGATTGTTTGTGTGCTGCATACTTTTATAATGCTATTTTAGGTTTCTGAGATCCTATCATTGTTCTAAACGTTAATGAATATGAGCCTAGTTGAGCAATGTTTCTCAATACATCAGCTTCCCATGCCAGCAACCGTGCTTCACCTGTGACTTATTGAGGAAAGGGTGCTGCACTGTAAGGAGTTTGTACGTTCTCCCCGTGACCTGCGTGGGTTTTCTCCGAGATCTTCGGTTTCCTCCCACACTCCAAAGACGTACAGGTATGTAGGTTAATTGGCTGGGTAAATGTAAAAATTGTCCCCAGTGGGTGTAGGATAGTGTTAATGTACGGGGATTGCTGGGCGGCACGGACTTGGAGGGCCGAAAAGGCCTGTTTCCGGCTGTATATATATGATATGATATATGAAAATATCTTTTAATACTTTTTTTTGTTGAACAGTGAGTTTAGTTTATTGTCAAGTGTACTGATATACAGTGAAAAGCTTTGATTAGTGAAGATTTTGTCCACGTTTTTAAGGACTGAAGTAATAGATACAGGAATATGCTTGGTAATAAAGCTAAATGTCACCCATAAGCTCAGTGAATGATGGAGCAGATGTGATATGCCAAATACTTTTTTTTAAATTACTGCTTTTGTTTCTTGTGGGTTTTTAAAAAATGGCTGGATAACTGTCCCATCAACATCCCTCTTACTTTTTGTGGCATAAGATTATTGGTTTCATTTAGAGCTATCACAACTTTTTATTGACACCGTAAGTTTGCTAATAAAACAATTTATCAGCACAGCTAAGGATATTCCCAACAGACCAATACTAAGCTATTTGTCTCATGCAGCACTAATGAAGCAGCATTTCTTGTCAATCATTTCAAAGAAGTGTATTGGAGAAATTGTATTCGATAAATCTTGCCAATTATATGTCCTGACACTATATTCTGGGCAAACCCCATCACGTAATTTGTACATTTTTATTTCAACTGCATTTAAAAAAATTAACTGAGACATGGCCAAATTTTAACTTTTTATTAGGAAGGATTGAAGTAATATCATTTGACACCTTAAGGTAGACTAAGAAACAATTTAGTTGTGTAATTAATTTGGTATATTTGGTAAATTTAGTATTTTATTCATATTATGTCCTAAGTTTCCTTGCTGGTGATTAAGTTATGATTAAATAACTTTTTCCTTTCTTCTAGGTTTAGCATATGCCATTTTGGCAAGTGTTCCCCCTGTGTTTGGACTCTATTCTTCATTTTTTCCAGTTCTGTTATACATGGTATTTGGGTCATCAAGGCATGTGTCAATAGGTACATTTCATTTATCTTTAACTACTTCTTTGGTGTGCCAAAAGGCAATCTTTCAACATGTATAATTTACATTATATCAAGTCTTTAACACTGAAAGCAAGTCATTGGTAAACTTCCAAGAATGTAAACCTTTTGTAAGTTGAGGAATACTGTGTATCAAAGACAGCACAAAAATGAGTGTAGTGTATCCCAGCATCTGAGGATCTTATTGGTACCTTCATCGATTACTTTCTTGTCTCTTCTGAGATTGTGTCTAGTGGAGTGCCCCAAGGATCTGTGTTGGGTCCACTGTTGTTTGTCATTTACATTAATGATCTGGATGATGGTGTGGCAAATTGGATTAGTAAATATGCAGATGATACTAAGATAGGTGGAGTAGTTGATAGTGAGGTAGATTTTCAAAGTCTACAGAGAGACTTGGGCCTTTTGGAAGGGTGGGCTGAAAGATGGCAGATGGAGTTTAATGCTGATAAGTGTGAGGTGCTGCATTTTGGTAGGACAAATCAAAATAGGACGTACAGGGTAAATGGTAGGGAATTGAGGAATGCAGTGGAACAGAGGGATCTGGGAATAACTGTGCATTGTTCCCTGAAGGTGGAATCTCATGTGGATAGGGTGGTGAAGAAGGCGTTTGGTATGCTTGCCTTTATAAATCAGAGCATCGAGTATAGAAGTTGGGATGTAATGTTGAAATTGTACAGGGCATTGGTGAGGCCGAATCTGGAGTATGGTGTGCACTTCTGGACGCCAAATTATAGGAAGGATGTCGACAAAATGGAGAGGGTACAGAGGAGATTTACTAGAATGTTGCCTGGGTTTCAGCACTTAGGCTACAGAGAGAGGTTGAACAGGTTGGGTCTTTATTCTTTGGAGCGTAGAAGGTTGAGGGGGGACTTGATAGAGGTTTTTAAAATTTTGAGAGGGACGGACAGAGTTGACGTGGGTAGGCTTTTCCCTTTGAGAGTGGGGAAGATTCCAACAAGGGGACATAGCTTCAGAATTGAGGGACAAAGGTTTAGGGGTAACATGAGGGGGAACTTCTTTACTCAGAGGGTTGTGGCTGTATGGAATGGGCTTCCGGTGGAAGTGGTGGAGGCTGGCTCGATTTTATTATTTAAGAGTAAATTGGATAGGTATATGGATAAGAGGGGATTAGAGGGTTATGGTCTGAGTGCAGGTAGATGAGACTAGGTCAGGGAGAATGGTCGGCGTGGACTGGTAGGGCCGGACAGGCCTGTTTCCATGCTGTAGTTGTTATATGTTATATATGTTATATGTTATTTTTTTTTTTTTATTCTCCCTTTCCCCCACAATGTACAGCAAATTTCCAGCATTCCGTTCCCACCTTTCACATTGAAGAGACCAAAAACAGATTGGTTGACGTTTATTGCACACATCTGTCTGGTCTGCAAGCATGACCCCGAGCTTATCATTTTAATTCTGAGTGTATATAATGACTTATTTTGTCTGCAGAAATAGTTTTTAATTTGTTATATTTTCCAAGGAAAAGTACATGCATGAACATACAAACTGGGGAACATGTTAAAGTTCTTGACCTTGTAACAAATAGACAACCACGCTAATCAATTTAAAACACAAAAAGCTTACCCACTAACGCCCAGGCGGAAAGTGGCAGAGCCGCTACAAGTATGTAGCTATACTTGCCAGATCTGAGCACCCACTTCAGCAATAGCAGGATACAGCTTCTTTTTATTATGGAGGTGACATGCAAAATCCACAAACAGATGGCTTTACCATATATGGAATAAATCTGTTCCAAGTGAGCTAAACTTTCTGCACAAGTTCCAATGCTCAAGGTACATAATAGAGGTACACAATAGAGGCAATTTATCACATTGGTGTAACCAGACATGAAGGCAGTTTAGGTCCTTGTTACATTCGGACATCCAACCATATACACAATAGAGGCCATTATCACATTGGGGTAACCAGACATGAAGGCAGTTTCGGCCATTAACATCTTCCATGCAACTGACCATATACACAATAGTGGGCTTGACTTCTGGAGTACACATATTTTTTAGCCACATTTTCTTTAGTCAAACATCCCATCAACCTCTGCAAGGCAAGGATAGGTAGCCAACTTTATCACATTTTATAATTATCCTAATGCAGTTATATTTATGGTCTGGGTCCTTTGTTGCTCATCTATTTAAATAAGCTGGATGAGAATGTACAAGGTTAGTAAGTTTGCAGAAGAGACAATAGGAGGTGTGGCAGATAGTGAAAATATTGTTAAATTACAGCGGGATCTTAAATCTAAATGGCCGATGAATAGAAAATTACTTTCAATTCAGATGAGTGTGAGATGAATCAAAAGTGATTCATTGTCATACATACCGACAATGGAAAAATGAAATTCTTGCTGCAGCCTAACAGGCCTATAATATCGATATATAATAAATAAAAACAAGGTAAATTAATAACCCTAGTACTAGCGCAAAAAAGCCCAAAGTCCTTCGTGCAACCAAAGACAGTCCATAGTTCATATTTGAGGTTATCGTTGTGTAGTGTTTAAGAGCCTGATGGTTGTTGGGAAGAAATTATTCTTGAAACTGGTGGTCAGCATTTTTGGACTCCTTTTCCCTTCTATCCAATGGAAGGAATGAAATGAGAGCATGACCAGGGTGGTGTTGATATTTGATACTGGCAGCCTTTTGTGAGGTAGCACCTCCTCTAGATCCCTTCAAAGATGGGGAGGCAGGTACCCATATGTAAGAAGGAACTGCAGATGCAGATTTAAACCAAAGATAGACACAAAAAGCTGGAGTAACTCAGCGGGACAGGCAGCATCTCTGGAGAGGAATGGGTGATGTTTTGGGTCGAGACCCTTCAGACTGGTTAGGGATAAGGGAAACGAGAGACATAGATGGTGATGTGGGAGGAGTCAAAGGAGTTGTTGAGGGTGAGGACCAGCTCCGCTAGGCAGAGTAGAGTGTTAGTAGAGGGAGATTGGATGTTTCTGCGGTCGAGGAATGGAGGGCTTTAAGGCCTTTTCTGGTGGGGGATGGAGGTGCAGAGTGACTGAACGTCCATAGTAAAGATGAAGGAGTGGGGGCTCGGAAAGCGGAGGTTATTAAAGAGACGAAGGGCATGTGAGGTATCTTGGACATAGGTCGGGAGAGATTGGACCGGGGGGATAGGATTGTGTCAAGGTACGTGGAAATCATTTCTGTGGGACAGGAGCAGGCAGAAACAATGGATCTGCCAGGGCAGTTGTGTTTGTAGATTTTGGGGAGAAGGTAAAAACGGGCTGTGGGGCTGGGAAAAGATAAGGTTGGAGGCTGTGGAAGTGATGAAATCAGTAATGGTGTTTGAGATTTAGGCCTGGTGCTCATCTGTGGGATCATGGTCCAAGGATAAGTAGGAGGTGTCGTCTTAGAGTTATTTTTGGCCGGTCGAGGTCAGCGCGCCAGACTACCACGGCACCTCCCTTGTCAGCGGGTTTGATTATGTCAGGGTTGCTGTAGAGTGAGCAGAGAGCTGTACGTTCAGAGGGCGTGAGTTTGTAGGTAAGGAGTGGAAAAGTTGAGATGGTTGATGTCACGCCGGTAGTTAGAAATAAAAAAGGTCTAGAGGGGGTAGAAGGCCGTTCTGGGGAGTCCAAGAGGAGGGGGGTTTGGTGGAGACGAGAGAAGGGGTTATCACTGGGTGGCAAGGACTGCTTCCCATAGAAGAAGGCACGGAGGCGACAGAAGAAAAGCTCTACATTGTGGCAGACCTGGAACACGTTGAGATGGGGTTGGTGGGGAACGAAGGTGAGGCCTCTGTTGAGGACAGACCTCTCCATATCAGAAAGGGGAAGGTCGGGAGGGATGATGAAGACACGACATGGGGGGAGGGTTGGGGGTCAGAGGAGTGCCAGGGAGTGGACAAAGGCTGAGGCGAGATCTGATGGGGTATGGTGGGTGTTCAGAGAGGGGGGGGGGGGGGGTGTGTGAGGACTATTGTATGTGTGACCGGTCAGTCCACCACTTTTTGTCATTTCTTCTGTTCCTGGGCTTTGAAGTTGCTGAACGGGCTTTGATGCAATCAGTCAATAGACTCTTTACCATTGCATTTTGGAAAATCCACCAAAGGTAGTACTCTCTCGGTGAACGTTAGGGTACTGGGCTTTCTTATACAATAGAGGCACCTTAGAATACAAGTACATGATTCTCTGAAAGAAATGTCATAGCTAGACCAAATGGTGAAGTGGGTGTTTGACATGTGGGCTGCTTTCTGTCTGGATATATAGTGTGGGAGTTAGGATCTCGTGTTGTCATTGTGCAAGATATTAAGTGAGACTGTCCTTGGAGTATTCTGTATGGTTATTGTGCTCTAAGGAAGATGTAATTAAGCTGGAAAAAGTGTAAAGAATATTTACAGGAATGTTGTCAGGACCCAAGAGTTGATCTTATAGGGACAAGTTAGGCAGCTTGGGACTTTATTACTAGGAGCATAGGGGGCTGAGCGGTGACCTTACAGGTCTATAAGGTGTATAAAATCATGAGGGGCATAGATAAGGTGAATGCACAAATTCTTTTTTTTTTCCCCCAGGGATGGGGTATCAAAAACTTAAGATGAGAGGAGAAAGATTTTAAAGGGACCCCAGGGCAATTTCACCCAGAGGGTAGTGCATATTTGGAATGAGCTCATAGAAAGTGACTGAGGCAGGTATACTAACAACAAGATATCTAAAAGACATCTGGCCAAAAACCTGCTTAGGAAAGGTTTAGTGGGGTATGGGCCGTTGTGAGCAAATGGGACAAGCTTGAATGGGGCATCTTGGTCAACAATGATGCATTGTGCCGAAGGGGCTGTTTCTGTGCTGCATTATTTTGACTCGCATACAAAAATATAAACTGTTGCTGATGGTGTTCATGACTACCAACCTTGTTTTAATATTTTCTTCTATCCTAGGCACGTTTGCAGTTATAAGTTTAATGATTAGTGCAGTGGCAGTAAAACTTGTTCCAGATGATATGTTTGTGCATTCCTTGAATGCAACTAATGACTCCGACCCAATCGCAGAAAGAGATGCAATGAGAGTTAAAGTAGCAACAGCCACAGCTTTCTTATCGGGAATTGTGCAGGTAACAAATAAGAAAAAAAACTTAGATGAGAAATACGATGTAAACTTTATTATTATTATGCTTTATTGTAAGCCATTGATATTGTATTGGAAATCTTACTGATGACCAGTGAACATTGACAAAAATTAGAACTTTGACTTCAGGGGATGAAATTATAGGATTCAATTATTCTGATTTGTCCCATTCCCCTGGTTAAAGACTAATTGTCAGTGTAAATCACCTGTGTAGGGAAATTAATAATTCAAGGTAACATCTATTCTATTTAAATAGTGCTTGGTTTATTTCCATCCAGTCATTATTTATTTTCTTCTTGAGCAGCTTTGCCTTGGACTCTTACATTTTGGATTTGTCATTGTTTACCTCTCAAAACCTTTAGTACGAGGTTTCACCACTGCTGCAGCTGTACACGTCGTTACGTCTCAGTTAAAGTATTTTCTGGGCATCAAAACTAAACGATATAGTGGAACGCTGTCAGTAATTTATGTAAGTATCCTCGTTGGATGTATTCTGTTAAATAAAGACATTTTGTTCACTGTCGCAAAGTTTTCATGGTTTAACTTTAAATACAAGTTTAACCAAGTGAAAGATCAAGCTATCATGCTGTTTAATCCACTCTTTCTGTTTAATATTGTCGCTTCCTTTATGCCAAACATGAATCTAATTCCCCCTCAGCATTTAATTTCTCCTCTGAAACACGTCACATTCTAGGGCCAAAATCATTAGAATTCATTTAGGGCAGTAGAGTTGCTGCCTCACAGCACCAGAGACCCGGATTCGATCCTGACTGGGTTCTGTCTGGAGTTTGCACATTCTCCCTGTGACTGCGTGGATTTCCTCCAGGTGCTCCAGTTTCCTCTCACATTCCAAAGACGTGCAGGTTTGTAGGCTAATTGGCCTCTATAAAATTGCCGCCCAGTGTGTAGGATAGAACTAGTGTGCACAAGTGTTTGTGGTCAATGTGGACTCTGTGGGCTGAAGGGTCTGTTTCCAAGCTGTATTTCTAAACCAAATTAAGCTAATTAAAATGTCAGAGTTTGGATTTTCAAGAGTGCTTTATTGATGATTTTATTTTGTATTTTCAGACCTTTCTTGCTGTGTGTAAGAATATTAAAGAAGCCAATATAGCAACAATAATTGTTGGAGCAATTTGCGCTGTCGTCTTATTTGGAGTGAAAGAAGTGAATGCCCGCTGCAAAGATAGATTTGTTGTTCCCATTCCTGTGGAGCTTATTGTGGTAAATGGATTGATTCTTTTTAAACTTCACACTTGGGACTGAGAAAGGGTATTTTTTAATGCCATAAGATGTTGTGATTTGAAGGTAGTGACTGAAAGAGTAGTGCAAGCAAATTTAGTTGGAAAGGAAATAAATACTTTAAGGAATAATGTGTGGGGATGGAAAACTAAAATGCTGGAAGTATTCGGCAGGTCGGGCTACAGCTGAGGAGGGTGAATTGGCAATGTTTTGGATTGGTGAGTTTACATCATAAGTGCAGGGCTTCAGGAGAATGCAGAGGGTGGTGGTGGGTGTGAGAATGATTGGGTGGCTCTTTCATAAGATTTGATATGGGTATAAGGAGCCATTAAGCCTTTCTATGCTGTCATGTTCTATAATTCTTTGAAGTACCTGCAATGGAACTTGAACAAAAACTTTGAGTTCCAGCTAATGCATAATGACACTTTGATTTTCCAAGTCAACAGTGTATAAAAACAGACCAACAGAAACTTTGATCTTGGTTTTAATTCCCCAAGTCCTGCCTTTTACCTGTGAAAGCAATGGTTATACCCCTATTAAAAGATGACATAGGAAGCCACTGAAGTAATTCACAGTGGGATGGATTCCGCAACAATGGCACAAAAAATATTTTAAATAGTGATTGTAACTTTTTTTTAATTTGTAGGTTGTTATTGGCACTGGTGTTTCTGCTGGAATAAACCTCAATGGGAATTATCAAGTGGATGTTGTTGGATATATACCTAACGGGTACGAGATGCATGTTGGAATAATTACAAACCATTCATCGGTTTCAAAATTCATAAAATAAGCTAATAGTGTTGGATTGTGTATGAAAAATCAAGACCATGTCTACTACTTGGATTGATAGATAGTAAGAATGGGATGGAATTCTTACTATCCGTCCCATTAAGGGGATGCTTTATTGCAAAAATAAGCTATGTTTCCCCAGTTTTCCTTCATTTGACATTAGGGAGTAGTTTTCTCAGCACTCTCTTTGGTGCATGTACTTTGTTCCTGCATGTATGTCTCCCTATGATACGAGTACAGGCAGTTGGCTGCATGGTAAAATGAGGGGGAAAAAAACAGAATTAATTGTTGAACAATTGATCAATAAATCAGTATAAACACAGTATAACGCGAGCCTACTAAATATTGATCCTCGGTAGCACTGTTCAAACTCGTAGACAAAATAAAGGAATAGGATATATCATTAACTTCTGCCTTACTATTGCTGTCCTAGTTTTGATATTGTACAGTATGAAACACTGGGATATTTGACAATCTTGTCCAAGTGATAAATGTTAATGTTATTACAAGAGCATTATTACCTCAAGCTTTTAAATGCTGAGCAGCTAATATCCTTGCACACTTTACTCTTTCAGATTGAGGACCCCTGTTCTACCTGACATCAGTCTACTTTCTAAAATACTTCCTGATTCTATTGCAATTGCGTTAGTTGGATTTTCTATGACTGTATCAATGGGGAAGATATTTGCTCTGAAACATGGTTATACTGTGAATGGGAATCAGGTAATATGTTCACTCTTCACACTTGTGTAGATCTTGCTATTTCTGTGATCAATGTTCGGGCAATGTTAACTAGAAAATAATCATCAATAATGATATTTGAATCCTCTATGAAGCTATTGCTAGGACATATCATATCATATCATATATATACAGCCGGAAACAGGCCTTTTCGGCCCACCAAGTCCGTGCCGCCCAGCGATCCCCGTACATTAACACTATCCTACACCCACTAGGGACAATTTTTACATTTTACCCAGCCAATTAACCTACATACCTGTTCTTCCAGTATTGCAGAAAAAGTCAAATGTTGTACATAAAGTATTAATTTAGGTATTGATGTGGAAATTTGCATAAATTTAAGTTTTGCACATTCTGCTTGGATTATCATGAATCAACTGATGGCAAATTATTCCCAATATATTACTTCTGACGTTGCAAAGCTTATTTGTGGCCACACGATCCTTGTTGCACACAATACTCCAGATGCAGTCTCACCAGGGCCCTGTACAATTGCAGTAGGACCACCGAGTCTTGCTGCACCCCACTAGTCACTGCCTGCCATTCTGAAAGGGACCTGTTAATTCCTACTCTTTGCTTCTTGTCTGCCAACCAGTTCTCTATCCATGTCAATACCCTACCCCCAATACTATGTGCTCTAATTTTGCACACTAATCTCTTGCATGGAACCTTGTCAAAGGCAGTTTGAAAGTCCAGATACACCACATCCACTGGCTCTCCCTTATCCTTTCTACTTGTTATAATCCTCAAAAAAATTCCAGAAGATTAGTCAAGCATGTTTTTTTCTTCATAAATCTTTGCTGACTTTGACCAATCCTGTCACTGATTTCCAAATGCGCTGCTAATACATCTTTAATAATTGGCTCAAGCATTTCCCCCACTACCGATGTAAGGCTAACTGGTATATAATTCCGTGTTTTCTCTCTCCCTCCTTTCTTAAAAAGTGAGGCTACATTGGCTACCGTCCAGTCCACAGGAACTGATCCAGAGTCGACAGAACATTCGAAAATGATCACCAATGAATGCATCCATGATTTCTAGGGCCACCTCCTTCAGTACTCTGGGATGCAGACTATCAGGCCCGGTGGATTTATCTGCCTTCAGTCCCAACAGTTTATCTAACACCATTTTCTGACTAATGTGGATTCCCTTCAGTTCCTCCCTCCATTATTAGATCCTCAGTCCCCTAGTATTTCTGGGAGATTGTTTGTGTCTTCTTTAGTGAAGACAGATCCAAGGTACTCGTTTAACTGTTCTGCCATTTCCTTGTCTCTGATTGTAAGGGACCTACATTTGTCTTCACTAATCTTTTCCTTTTTATATATCTAAAGACGCTTATACAGTCAGTTTTTATATTCCCCGCATGCTTTCTTTCATGCTCTTTTTCCCCCTTTAATTAACCCCTTTGTCCTCCTCTGTTGAATTCTAAATTTCTCCCAGTCCTGCAGTTTGCTGCTTCCTCTGGACAATTTATATGCTTCTTCCTTGGATTTAACACTATCCTTGATTTCCTTCGTAGGCCACGGTTGAGCCGCCTTCCCTGTTTTATTTTTTCACCAGACAGGGATGAACAATTTTTGGAGTTAGACAATAGACAATAGGTGCAGGAGTAGGCCATTCGGCCCTTCGAGCCAGCACCGCCATTCAATGTGATCATGGCTGATCATTCTCAATCAGTACCCCGTTCCTGCTTTCTCCCCATACTCCCTGACTCCGCTATCCTTAAGAGCTCTATCTAGCTCTCTCTTGAATGTATTCAGAGAATTGGCCTCCACTGCCCTCTGAGGCAGAGAATTCCACAGATTCACAACTCTCTGACTAAAAAATTTTTTCCTCATCTCTGTTCTAAATGGCCTACCCCTTATTCTTAAACTGTGGCCCCTGGTTCTGGACTCCCCCAACATTGGGAACATGTTTCCTGCCTCCAAAATGTCCAACCCCTTAATAATCTTATACGTTTCGATAAGATCCCCTCTCATCCTTCTAAATTCCAGTGTATACAAACCTAGTCGCTCCAGTCTTTCAACATATGACAGTCCCGCCATTCCGGGAATTAACCTAGTAAACCTACGCTGCACGCCCTCAATAGCAAGAATATCCTTCCTCAAATTTGGAGACCAAAACTGCACACAGTACTCCAGGTGCGGTCTCACTAGGGCCCTGTACAACTGCAGAAGGACCTCTTTGCTCCTATACTCAACTCCTCTTGTTATGAAGGCCAACATTCCATTGGCTTTCTTCACTGCCTGCTGTACCTGCATGCTTCCTTTCAGTGACTGATGCACTAAGACACCCAGATTACGTTGTACGTCCCCTTTTCCTAACTTGACACCATTCAAATAATAATCTGCCTTCCTATTCTTACCACCAAAGTGGATAACCTCACACTTATCTACATTAAACTGCATCTGCCATGCATCCGCCCACTCACACAACCTGTCCAAGTCACCCTGCAACCTTATAGCATCTTCCTCACAGTTCACACTGCCACCTAGCTTTGTATCATCGGCAAATTTGCTAATGGTACTTTTAATCCCTTCATCCAAGTCATTGATGTATATTGTAAATAGCTGCGGTCCCAACACCGAGCCTTGCGGTACCCCACTAGTCACTGCCTGCCATTCTGAAAGGGACCCATTTATCCCCACTCTTTGCTTTCTGTCTGTCAACCAACTTTCTATCCATGTCAGTACCCTACCTCCAATACCATGTGCTCTAATTTTGCCCACCAATCTCCTATGTGGGACCTTGTCGAAGGCTTTCTGAAAGTCGAGGTACACCACATCCACCGGCTCTCCCCTGTCAATTTTCCTAGTTACATCCTCAAAAAATTCCAGTAGATTAGTCAAGCACGATTTCCCCTTCGTAAATCCATGCTGACTCGGAACGATCCTGTTACTGCGATCCAAATGCTCCGCAATTTCGTCTTTTATAATTGACTCCAGCATCTTCCCCACCACTGATGTCAGACTAACTGGTCTATAATTTCCTGTTTTCTCTCTCCCTCCTTTCTTGAAAAGTGGAATAACATTAGCTACCCTCCAATCCACAGGAACTGACACGGAATCTATAGAACATTGGAAAATAATCACTAATGCGTCCACAATTTCTAGAGCCACCTCCTTAAGCACCCTGGGATGCAGACCATCAGGCCCTGGGGAATTATCAGCCTTGAGTCCCATCAGTCTACCCAAAACTTTTTCCTGCCTAATGTGGATTTCCTCCAGTTCCTCTGTCACCCTAGGATCTCTGGCCACTAGAACATCTGGGAGATTGTTTGTATCCTCCTCAGTGAAGACAGATCCAAAGTACCGGTTCAACTCGTCTGCCATTTCCTTGTTCCCCATAATAAATTCCCCTGCTTCTGTCTTCAAGGGACCCACATTTGCCTTGACTATTTTTTTCCTCTTCACATACCTAAAAAAGCTTTTACTATCCTCCTTTATATTATTGGCTAGTTTACCCTCGTACCTCATCTTTTCTCCCCGTATTGCCTTTTTAGTTATCTTCTGTTGCTCTTTAAAAGAGTCCCAATCCTCTGGCTTCCCACTCTTCTTTGCTATGTTATACTTCTTCCCTTTTATTTTTATGCTGTCCTTGACTTCCCTTGTCAGCCACGGGTGCCTCTTACTCTCCTTAGAATCTTTCCTCCTCTTTGGGATAAATTGATCCTGCAACTTCTGCATTATTCCCAGGAATACCTGCCATTGCTGTTCCACAGTCTTCCCTGCTAGGGCCTCCTTCCAATCAATTTTGGCCATCTCCTGCCTCATGCCTCTGTAATCCCCTTTGCTATACTGTAATACTGACACCTCCGATTTTCCCTTCTCCCTCTCAATTTGTGGAGTAAAACTTATCACATGGAGTTCATCCATGCGATTTTTAAATCTTTGACAATGCATCTCCACCGTCAACTCTTTAAGTATAATTTGCCAGTCTATCCTAGCCAATTCCCATCTCATACCTTAAGTCTCCTTTCATTAAGTTCAGGACCCTAGTCTCTGAATTAACCGTGTCACTCTCCATCCTAATACAGAATTTCACCATATTATGGTCACTGTTGCCCATGGGGCGTTGCACAACAAGATCGCTAACTAATCCTTCCTCATTACACAATACCCAGTCTAGGATGGCCTACCCTCTAATCGGCTCCTCTACATATTGGCTTAAAAAACCATCCCATATACATTCCAGGAACTCCTCCTCCTCAGCGCTGTTACCATTTGGTTGGCCCAATCTATATGTAGATTGAAGTCACCCATGATAACTGCTGTACATTTGCCACATGCATCCCTAATTTCCTGCTTAATGCTATCCCCAACCTCCCTACTGCTGTTTGGTGGTCTGAATACAATGCCAACAAGCAGTTTCTGCCCTTGGCTATTTCGCAGTTCTACCCATACCGATTCTACATGTAATGTAATGTAATTCCGACATGTAACCTGATGATGATCTTATTTTAAACTATTGTCAAATGCTGTCAATGAGGCTTTATCCAATCCAATTGTACAAGATCCTCGGGATTAGTGCTATTACATGCAAAACTACTGATTGGATTGCCTTTGAAGCACTTTTGCCATGTCAGCTCCTTGCCCAAAATAAACCAGTTGTATTTGTGTGGTCAAATACATCAGCACTATCCTAAGTCATGTTACAGCTGTAGCAAAATTACAAAATTTCCGATGTGTTTGTTTCATTATAAATCTGTATGTGTTGCATAACCGCTCCTTTATGCCAACCAGAACAGAATTTAACTTATTTTTCGCTTTTTACCAGGAACTTATTGCACTGGGAATCTGCAATTTTATTGGATCCTTTTTCCAAACATTTCCTGTCAGCACCTCAATGTCCCGAAGCCTTGTACAAGAGAGTTCAGGAGGCAACACTCAGGTATAAATTTGTAGATTATTTTATCCCAGCCATTAGCAAACATTAAGTAATTTTCGCACTGGGTAATTTACTTCAATCCTTGCAGGGAATGATTAAAATGGTGGTAGAATTCACTTTTAAAAAAAAAGTTTCACAGGTGACAATGTGTTTGTCCTCCTAGGGTCAAAACAATCTATATAATGCAGTGGTTTATGATAATGGGTGGCTATGGATAATTCACTGACAACATCCTGAATCATGACGTGGGTGCATCTGAGTCAAATGGTGTAATACTCATTTCAATACATGCAGGTTTCATGAATGGCGTGTGTCAAATATGAATCCTCTGTGTTCATTGGAGTTAAGGCCTGACTTTGTTAATTAAAGGTATTTATTCACAAAATGCTGGAGTAACTCAGCAGGTCAGGCAGTATCTCAGGAGAGAAGGAATGGCTGACGTTTCGGGTCGAGACCCTTCTTCCGACTTAATTAAAGCGTTTGATCCCGTCTGGACTGCAGCCATGGAGTCAAGTGACTCCTCTAACTTTTCAGTGACTTGTCGTCGATACTTTCCTCCCATGCCTCCATTGCGTGCCAAAATCAACTCGTGCTTTTTCCATGTTCTCCACTCTGGGCTTACCCTCCTTCCCTTGCAATATCACAATCGGATTGCTTATTAATCTTATTAAAATATTATTTCCCTTTTAATCATTTTTCCATTGGGTTTCACTAGAACTGCTGCGATACTGTATGTCGTAGGTAAAATTGTTCCCAGTTTAGTACCCTAAAGGCCATTCCCAAGTTCCAGTCTCACCATGGCTACTATGAAATTGAAATTTCAGTTTGATTTAATAATCTGTTTTTTTGTGAAAAATCAATTGATATTAATAATAATATTTGGAATGTTATTTAAAAACCTGTCTTTTAATGTTTGTTTCCTAGAAAGCAATCTGACCCATTTAACTTTTTTTCTGGACACTCAACAGGAGAATACATTTTAAAAATCTGCATTTGTATTAACTAGGTGTATTTAATCCCAGTCTATTATGACAATTAAACAATGATATAGGTCTGAACTAACAAAAAAAGTTATTGTACTGTTATTTTCCATGGTCTATTACTCTTCATTTGTAACCTTCCTCCTTTAGAACATAGAAACAGAGAAAAATAGGTGCAGGAGGAGGCCATTCTGCCCTTCAAGCCAGCACCACCATTCAATATGATCATGCCTAATCATCTAAAATTTCCCCCATATCCCTTGATTCCTTTAGCCCTAAGAGCTAAATCTAACACCCTTGAAAACTCACTCTATTTTTAACCTGTGACTGATTCTGTCTAAGCATCAGCTTTATTATGTTTTTTTGTATACTGAAAGTTTATTAATAAGATTTAGTTCTCAGACCAGCTGAAGCCAAGTTTTAACGTGAGCTAAAATGTTAATTTTTTTCTTTTAATTAATGGTTCTAGTACTTTTATTTTTAATTCTCAGAAGTCTGTATTAGCGGTGTGAATCTGACCTTGTACGTTTCAATCAATTTTTTTAATTTATTTTCTAAATTCTTTGTTAAGGGCTGCTCCTTGAGAATGTTTGTGTATGTGTGTTTTTTAAATTATGCAATTGCAGTTGTCGACCTTGCTGTAAGTTGATCACTTCAATGCATTTGTACCAGCATCTGCAGTTATTTTCTTACACTTCAATGCACTGAGTTATCTGATTAGTGACTTTGGAGGAGGAAATAAAAGAGAAAAAGTAAATGCCTTTAAGATTCCTTTAGTGTTTAGTAAATGTGTTTTATCTGTCATAGATTGCTGGAGGAATATCTGCCTGCGTTGTGCTGCTGGTCATTGTTGCTCTTGGTTATCTGTTTGAACCTTTACCTCAGGTATGTCTGATATAACAGGGTTATCAATTTATCTCTCTATAGTAACTTTGCTAAAATATATTTTACTTCATTTTTCTTTCACAACTTGGCAAATTTTCTTCCCATCTACTGTACTGTATGCTTTGGTTCTCCAAACATCAATTACACTCTAGTGCTTTTATGTCTTAATATGTTACCAATATATATGAGTAAGCTTTAAAATATCCTTTGTGTATTTTCACTTTTCATGTGCAAACCTTGGTAATGAACGTTAACTGACACATAGCAGTCAAGTCTAACACCATCCTTTTCTAGGGAATGGTTCATGCAGCTGTTATCAGGGTTAACAGTGAGCTGGGGGAATAATTTTATGATCATCTACTTGACTGAAGAAGGACAATTTAAAGTGCCACCACCTAACGCAAACTACAAGGAGAACAGCAAACTTCCCCTCTGACCTGCTAGTCAATCACAGTTTTATATTTATAGGCAGGAAGATCACTAGACTAAACTGGTGGGGTGGTTTTACATATAACCAGACCAGGGAAGCATCACAGCATAGTTTGGGAATGGCTCCAACACGACTGCAAGAAATTGCAGAGAATTGTGGATGCAGCCCATACCATCACACAATTCAATCCCTGTTCCATTGACTCTATTTACACTTCACGCTGTCTCAGTCAAGCCACCAGCACAATTAAGGAAGAGTCTCACCCTGGTCACTCCCACTTCACCCCTCCCATCAGGAGAGAGGTGCAGAAATGTGAAAACGCACATTTCGAGATTTGGGGACAGTTTCTACCCAGCTGTTATCAGGCAACTGAACCATCCTATCAAAACTAGAGGGCGGTCCTGAGCTACTATCGACCTCACTGGAGACCCTCAGACTATATTTAATTTGACTTCACTGGACTTTTTCTTGCACTAAATGTTATTTCCCTTATAATGTATCTGTACAATGTAGATGGTTCGATGTAATCATGTATAGTCTTTCCGCTGAATAGTTAGCACGCAACAAAAGTTTTTTTCTGTACCTCTGTGCACGTGACAATTAGACTAAAGAAACTAAAGGTTTCAATGATATCACGGCTGCTGCAGTATCATACAAGGAACCTTTCCCATGCCAGCTATAAAAAGGCTGCATGGGAAAGATGTGTGAGAGGAGGGGGGAAATGTTTGTGCACAATTCCCCACCTCTCAGTGTGATGGCCTGCTCTGAATGAGACCCATGTCAAAAGTAGCCTACCATTCCAAGGGCCAGGATTGTCTGATGTTCTTAGGTGGCAATGACAGATTGAACAACCAGTGTGGAAGTTTCAAATACCTTGATGTTGAATTTTGGCTGGCAGATACTGCAAGATATCAACATCAGATTTCTCAACTATGTCTCATTGTTGATGCCGCCTTACTTGCAGGTTTTCAAAGATTGCAGGCTGCATCCAAAAGTTCCAGTTTACACTGTTAAGGGGGGAAATGTACAGTGTGTGGCTCATGATCTTATTTGGTGCAGGACTGAAGCCAGGAAATCACAAGATACATATTACACTCCAGGGTTGCTGGGCCAAATTTCCAGCGGGCATAATTGTACCTGGAAATATTTACTAGAGTTATCCACCCAGGTTAAATCACATTCGTGCGTGATTTTAAAATGAGCTCTAATAGCTGTAATATCTGAATATCTCTTGTGGAGCCAAGACGACCATTCTTTGTTTCACAAACTTACTTTTCTCTTTTGTCCTTGATTATTACCACAGGGTTAACATACAAGGTTGATACGGCAGCTTGCCATGATGTCATTGAAATCTTTAGTTTCTTTAGTCTAATTGTCACGTGTACAGAGGTACAGTGAAAGGCTTTTGTGTGCTAACCATTCAGTAAAAAAACTATACATGATTACATTGAGCCATCTACATAGTACAGATACATTATAAAGGGAATAACGTTTAGTGCAAGATAAAGTAGTGCCATCTGCAAACTTACTAAACATGCTCTGCTTATTTTTGTCTAAATTGTTGGTGTAATACTTGTTAAATTTTGTCTAAACATGTTAATGTCTATTTTATAATTTAAATTGTTGTCTGACAGGTCACTGAAACATTGTTGTAATTCATAATTTCTTTCTTTAATGTAAAACCAACATGCAGCACTCAAATTTCCTGTTTTAAAATATAAAATGATTTATTGTAGACTGTGTTGGCTGCAATTGTGATGGTGAACCTGAAAGGAATATTTAAACAGGTTATGGATATACCATTACTCTGGCGAACCAGCAAACATGAACTTGTAAGTATTCATAATATTTGCTATCTCTAAAAACTTGAGAAATGTTGTCATGATCAAGATGAAGGCTTTCAGTATTTTTTTTGGATGCTAGGGAATGCATCATCTGAGCATAAACCATACTGCAGGGCAAATCAAATCTGAAAATAGTAATGATAATCAAATAAATCCAAGAGCATTTTGTATTTTGGCAAAGCAAACCAAAGCCCTGTGCTCCACCTGGACTTACACCTATTTCTCCCCTCCTCCTTTTCCCTTCACCTACATTGTTTCCTCTGTCTTCACAATTCACACTCTTCAGTCCTTTTGTCTCACAATGTATGTGCCAGAGGGATTTTTTTCATCTCTGGCCTTTGTCCCATGTCTAACAACCACCCTCTTCCCTGTGCCTGTGTTCACAATTATTTGTCACACTTTGTCCTGTCTCTTCTCTCTTCAGGTTTTCTTCCCCACCATCCCCCCCACAATCAGTCTGAAGATGGGTCCTGACCCAAAATATCATTTATCCATGTACTGATGCTGCCTGACCCACTGAATTGCTCAAGCACTCTTTTTTGTTGTTGTTGTAAACCTGCATCTGCAGTTCCTTGTTTCTCTAAAAGCATTGATTGAATTAGGGATGATGTGTAATATTAAGTGACAGGCAGTACTTTATTTCAGCTGTAGCTGTATTTTCTCTAGTAACAGTTGACCCGAAGAAAAGACAAAATAAATGCCTATAAAGTGCCGGAGAAACAAATGGATGCTTCAATATTAGACATTCAATGCTTCAATATCAGCCATTCTACAGCATATTCTAGCAACGGTTAATGTTTTACTGATTTGCGTCAACCAGCTTAATTTGGTCAGGTGAAATTTTGGGTCAAAACCATTCTTTAGACTGATTGCAGTGGGGATGTGGTAGAAGGGGAGGAGAGGAATTGGTACGAGTTCAGTTAGGGCACAGGGAAGAGAGGGGGAGAAAAAGGAGGGGGGGGGGGGTGGCAGAGGGTTCGCAGTTACACCTGGCACCTTTTTCTCCCCTCCCAATACATTCCTCAAGCTTCACATTTCACAACTCTTCCATCCTTGTATGTCACACTTTCTGCTTTTCATATCTGGCCTCATATCTAACCTATTACTTGCCAGGCTTTGACATGACCACTCCCCCTTCCAGATTTCATCCTCCCCCTCCACCTCCGCAATCAGTCTGATGAAGTGTCCCGACCTGAAATGTCACCCATCTATGTTCTCCAGAGATGTTGCCTGACCTGCTGAGTTAATCCAGCACATTTTAAATTTTGTAAACCAGCATCTGCAGTTCTTTGTTTCAGCTGCTTAATTTAGTGCTCAGTAAGTGTATTCCAGTGATGAAAGATTAGTATACATCATTTGTATATTTGACAATCTTAGTTCTGGCATCAACATCTCTTTGACAATGCTTTGTAGTTGTCTTCACATATAAGTTGTCGGTAAATTTAGTACATGCTGGTATAAGCTTTGCAAATATAATAATGCACTGTAATCCCCATTTCACTCACTTTTAAATATCCAATTTCCATTACAGTTCTGGGGCTACAACTCTTGGGGTGGGCGGTACCAGTAAGAATCTAATGCCCTTAGCAGAGACCTCACACGCGCAGGGGGGGGTTGCATAGTTTTAAAACCATAGCTCTGTGTAGGCATAACAAATTAATAATTAGGGTTCAGAATTTGTTTGCAAGCTGAAAGTAATTAGGATTTTGATCTAATCAGCCTGAAAGGATGATGGAGGCAAAAGCCCTCAGTGTCTCTAAAAGTACGGATGACATTTGATGAATCAATAAGATATACAGACCAAGATCAAGGAAAATGAATGAGTGTGGATGGATATTTCTAACCATGCATGAACATATTGAGTCTTTTAAAATCCTCCTGTGCTGTCGGGCTCTGTTCTAATAGTCCCCTCAAACTAATTCCAATTTGATTCTGGACTCTATAACTTTGCTTATAAAGATAACCCTATGATTTCTTCTGTTTTTAAGCAATTTTCTGCATTTGACTACAATGTACCCAAAAATACTTTCGGGTCTTTGGGTCATAATTCTCATTATGAATTTTTTAGGGAAATTGTGCCAACCATATCAAAAACTAGACAAACAAGGCCGAGGGGATCAAATAAGAGGATTTGAGTACATGGGGAGGATGTCTTGGTACAATTGTATAGTGCCTTGTTTGGACTACACCTGAAGTACTGTGTAGAATTCTGATCAGAAGGATATTTGTGCTATAGGGGAGTATAGTGAGGATCATTCAGAATGACAGGTCTATCTTTTAGATGGAGATTTGATAGATGACTGCTATTCAGTAGAGTGAGAGGATCTTTGAGCAATGCAAAATTCTGAGGGCAGGGCAGAAGGGGAGAATATTCCCTACACATGGAATCTAGAACTTGGTCAAACTTTCAAAATAAGGGATATTCCATTTAAGGGGAGAAATGTCATTCCTCAGAGGATGGTGAATGTTTGGAATTCTCTACCCTGGAGTTGTGGAACTTGGTCATTAAATGCACTTAAAGCAAATGGATACATTTCTGGATATTAAAGAAATTAGGTTTTTGGAAATGGGGTAGGGAAATGTTGTTGAGGTAGTAGATGAGCTGTGATCTTGTTGAATGGCAGAGGTGGCTTATGGGACCAAATGGACGTTTCCTGGGGCTGTTATATAAATGGGATTTTTTTTAAAGGATCGCATTGCTAATCAGGTTCAAAGAGGTTCTGAATAAATTTATCGGCCAAATAAATTCATTAACTGTTTTGGCTACTTTCAAATCATTTGAAATGTGCACCCTAACAATACACATCTACAATATACTTGCAGCTCACCGCAAGTATTGTTGATGATCTGACTGAAGTAGTAACTGCAAAAACTGCAGCTCTGTGTAGGCATAACAAATTAATTCAATTAACTGGGTAGAGTTGCAACAGACTTTTGTGTTTTGAATGAAAATGTATATCATGAAATTTTGGCATTCCCCCCATGAGACGTCATATTGTAAGGTAGAATGTTTGAATAGAACGGATGTCTGATATTGTGTAAACAGTAAGTATATTTTGTGTACAAGGTAGCTTGCCAAAGTAATTATTAAAACAACAGACCCAAATATTCTAACATAGTAATATAGATTCTTAATTTCAAAATATTTAAATGTATTCCTTTTTTAATGCCATGTGCTACTCCCAGCCCTGTAGAGCACCCACATGCTCATTGCAATCCTGCCCCGAGTGTTGACTGCAAGGGAGGTGTAGAAGCAGTTTGTTCCACTCCCTTTCTGCACAGAAATATTCAACCCCTGATGTACAACTCCTCACTGGCTACATGTCGAGTCGTGTGGAGATCTGCATCCCTGTTTCCTCTTGTCCCTGGTGTAAAATATCTTCCTGGCATTAATTTTCATGTATAAAGTATGGTGTCATTTTTGTACTGATCATAATCCTTTCTTGTCTAGACTTTGTGGTCTGTATCATTTCTGGCCTCTCTTCTTTTGGGATTGGACTATGGACTCATGGTTGCAGTGGGATTTGCCATTTTTGGAGTTGTTTTTAGAACACAAAGGTTAGATACAAAGATCTTATTGCTTGATTGCTGAACAGTTTACTTTTTAAAAGTGTGTATTTTAATGCAACCTTTGGTGTAATTTTTCTTTTGGTAACAGTTCCTGGTCATCTGCTTCAAACACAGCTTTGTGTTATTATGCAGTACTATTAAGCAGTGCTTTTGCGGTGGACATATTCCTCATTGCTGGCTTGAATGTCCATTCAGAGTACTGTTGTAGTCTGTGGCCTATTAGAAAAAACAGGCAGACAACCGAATTCGTTTAACCTCTTTATTCTACTCACCCAGGTGGGAGAGAGTCTAGAAACCGAAGCGTTTAGAAACTCTTAGGAAGCTAGTGTAGTCTCTCTCACCGAATGCTAACAATTACACATATTTATACCCGAAATACATGTGCCAGTACATTTCCTGTTGCTACCTTATATGGCAAGTTTTACAATGTCCTATAAATCTTTATGTGTCTTTCGGGACCTCCGTGTCCGTTGTGTCCATCGTGACCTCTTCTTTCTTGGGAACAAAGGGCAGTCCATATGGCAAGTTGTTCTTCTTAACACTTCAAAGGATGGCTAACCATCAAAGCCTTAAAGCCAGTTGCCCATATCAAAGGATACCCTTAGCCATAAACCGCGCTTCCATGCTGACAACAGGATGTCCTGGCAACATAATCGAGCTGGAGCTTTTACACCTTTTTTACACCCCTGCAATAAAACCCACATGGCTACGCTGAATTTGAGCCCTTACAGTACTTTTAAAATAAGAAAAGGGCATAGTTTAATGTATCCTGTTTCAGACAGGTATATTTCTTTGTGTATCAGTTTAAAAGACTTCAGCTGATATGTGGCATCAATATTACTTTCTGCTTAAATTCAAATTGAGAGATATAAATCATTCACCATTGATGTTCAATGACATTATTGGCACTGCGACATCCAGGATTGATATTCTGCACCAGCCATGTAAAACCCATGGCTAAATGAGTAGTTCAGGGCTTTGTAACCTGTAGCAAAAGACTGACCACTTGACACCCCAAAGCCTCCACTGCCATAGTGAGGCCACAAACAAACTGGAAGAACAGCACCTCATCTGTTTGGTAACCTACAACCCAACAATATAAACGTTGAATTCTCCAATTTCAAGTATACTACTCCCCCCCCCCCCCCCCCCCCCCCCCCCCCCGGCACATACATTCCCTTTCCCCTTCAATCCAGGAGCTCCATATTTCCCTCTGTACCAGCTTTATATTTTGCTCCTCTTCATTCCTGGTGACACTCTTCTGTCTCCTTTTCACCTCATGCCACCCCTCCTATCTTTTCCAGCTCTCTTCCCCTACTCCCAGTCTGAAGAAGGGTCTGAAATATCATCTGTCCATTCCCTCCACAATGCTGCCTGCCCCACTGAGTTCCTCCAAAACTTTTTTTGGCTCAAGATTCCATCATCTGTAGTTTCTTCTGTGATACCAAAGCCTTTTCATTTTCACAGAACATGTCACGAGTGTTATGGAATACTCTCCACATGCCTGGTTGAATGCAGATCAAGCATTCTGATTGATTAGCACACCATTCGTCACTTTAAAATTAATTTATTCATAGTCCGGCTGTACTGTGTACCAACTACACAATCATTTCGGATAGCCAACCCTGCAATTTTTGATTTGGGAATTATGCACTTGAACATTGTATTTTTGTAGAAGAATCACAATAAAATATTTAATTTTTTTTTCAGTTGATATAGCAGTAAAACCAATTTCCTTTTGCAGTCCTAAATACAGGGTTCTTGGTCAGATACCTAATACAGATATCTACTGGGATGTAGAAGCTTATGAGGAGGTGAGAACCATATGTCTTTCTAATTATTTCTCTGCATGAACCATAGGTTCAAGTTGCTGATTTGCTTAATACTTCCATAATATTGATTGGGGTGAAAAATATTTGTATTCTAGGTGCAAGAAATCCCTGGGATAAAGATATTTCAATCAAATTCCCCTCTGTACTTTGGAAATATTGACTTGTATGTCATTGCCTTGCAGGAAAAGGTAAGTAATGAATGATTTTTACAATGAGTTTTTTGTTTCTGCTATTCATAAAACATGAGAATAAAGATAACTTGAAGAAATTAGGCAAATGAGGATATTAAATATTTTTATAAGCAAAGTCCCAAAGCCATTAACTATATTATCATATCATATCATATATATACAGCCGGAAACAGCTGTAAGCCCTCCAAGTCCGTGCCGCCCAGCGATCCCCGTACATTAACACTATCCTACACCCACTAGGGACAATTTTTACATTTACCCAGCCAATTAACCTACATACCTGTACTTCTTTGGAGTGTGGGAGGAAACCGAAGATCTCGGAGAAAACCCACGCAGGTCACGGGGAGAACGTACAAACTCCTTACAGTGCAGCACCCGTAGTCAGGATCGAACCTGAGTCTCCGGCGCTGCATTCGCTGTAAAGCAGCAACTCTACCGCTACGCTACCGTGCCGCCCTTATTAAAAGAAAGAGGCTAGCTTTCGGAAAAACTTGTTCCTTTCAGAGGCCAAAAGAGAAATCTGCGTGTGGAGCTATGAGTGGGATCCAAAATAAAACTTCTTGTCAGTATGCACCAGGGGACGCATGTGGAGGGTGGAGAGTTAGCACAGGGTACTCTTATATTCTCAAACACACCAGTGTCACGAAGGAGGAAGTGTAGAGATGTTGATGTGTACAGTAGTGGATAAATCTCCAAGGCCTGACCTGATCTGTCCCAGGATGCTCTAGGAAGCAAGAGAGGAGATTGCTTGGGCTCTAATAATAATGCATTACATTTAGACTTGCATCTTCATTAGCATTGGTGAGGTACTGGAAGATAGCCAATGTTCACTTATTCAAAAGAGTGACGGGTAGGCCAGTGATCATTACATCAATAGCTGTGCGAAAAAAATCTTGGGGATGGGTTTTGTGTTCATAGAGTCCGACTGCGAGGTAACAGGCCCTTTGGCCCAACTTACCCACCCCAACCAACATGCCCATCTACACTAGTCCACCTGCCTGTGCTTGGCCCATATCCCTCTATACCCATCCTATTCATATGCCTATCTAAATGTTTCTTAAATGTATGATAGTACTTGCCTCCACTACCTCCTCTGGCAGTTCGTTCCATATAGCTATCATACTTTATCACCCCAAAAAAAAGCCCCTCTGGTTCCTAGAATATCTTTCCCCCCCCCCTCACCTTAAATCTATGGTTCTTGGTTCCCCTTCTCTGGGTAAAAGTGCATTTACCTTATTTATTCCTCTACAATCACCCCTCATCCTCCTGTGCTCCAAGGAATAAAATCTTAGGCTGCTCAACCGCTCCCTATAAATTGCCTCACTATTGGCTAGGGTAGTGCAGAAGGCATTTGCGAATGTACAAAACATTGGTCTGAAGAAGGGTCTCAACCTGAAATGTCACCCATTCCTTCTCTCCTGAGATGCTGCCTGACCTGCTGACTTACTCCAGCATTTTGTGAAATAAATGCCTTCGATTTGTACCAGCATCTGCAGTTGTTTTCTTAAACATTGGTCAGGTTGCACTTGCAATATTTTGTCTGGTTTTGGCTGTCATGTTATAAGAAGGATGCGGTAGTGTTAGAAAGAGTGCAAAAGAGATTCACTACGATGTTGCCTGGAGTGAATGACTGCAGTTAAAAGTAAAGATTGGAAAGGTTGGGTTCATTCTCACTGGAACTTTGGAAGGCTGAGGGGTGAAACTAGATGTTTATGAAATTACGAGTGGCATGGATAGGGTAGATAGCCTTTTTCTAGGGTGGGGGAATCTAGACCTAAAGGGCATTGGTTTCAAGCAAGGAAGAAATTAAAAGGAAATCTGAGGGGCAGGTTTTGTATGATGGGGAACAGAGGGTGTCATATGTCATAGGAGCACAGTTAGGCTATTCTGACCATCGTCTACTCCATCATTCAGTCATGACTGATCTATCTTTCTCTCTCCACCCCATTCTCCAGCCCTTTCCCCATAATCTTAGTGACACCCTTACTAATCAAGAAACTGTCAATCTCTGCCTTAAAAATACCCACATGATTTGTCTGGGGCAATGAATTCCACAGATTCACCACCCTCTGACTAAAGAAATTCTTCATCTCCTTTCTAAAGGTATGTACTTTTATTCTGAGGCCATACCCTCTGGTCCTAGACTCTCCCACTAGTGGAAATATCCTCTCCATATCCACTCTATCCAGGCCTTTCACTATTTGATTAGTTTCAATGAGGTCCCCTTCATCTTTCTAAACTCCAGCAAGTGCAGGCCCAGTGCTGTTGAATGCTCATCATACGTAAACCAAATCATCCCCAGGATCATTCTTGTAAACCTCCTCTGGACACAGTCCAACGCCAGCACATCTTTCCTCAGATATGGGGCCTAAAACTGCTTTCAATGCTTGAAATGCGATCTGACCAGTGCCTTATAAATCCTCATCATTACATTCCTGTCTTTATATTCTAGTCCTTTTGAAATGAATACTGACATTGCATTTGCCTTCCTTACTACTGATTCAACTTGCAAATTAACTTTTTGGGAATCCTGCATTCCCAAGTACCTTTGCACCTACAATTTCTGGATTTTTTTTCCCCATTTAGAAAACGCTTTTATATCTACTGCCAAAATGCATAACTGCACACTTTGCATCCGCCACTTCTTTGGCACCACTCTCAACCTGTCCAAGTCCTTCTGCAGAGTCTCTGCTTTCTTTACATTACTTGCCCTTCCACCTATCTTCTTAGCTGCAAACTTGGCCACAAAGCCTTCAATTCCCTCATCCATATCATTGATATGCAACACGAAGAGTAGCGGCCCCAGCACCGACCCCTGTGGAACACCAAAAGGCACTGGCAGCCAACTAGGAAAAGCCTCCTTTATTCCCACCCTTTGCCTTCTGCCATTCTGCCAACCGCTGAGGGATATACCACAGGGAACAATGCTGGGACCATTGTTTCTCAAAATGACTTGGATGAACATGCAGGTGAACTGATTAGCTTGCTGACTCCACAAAAAAATGAATTGATGGCTGCATAGAACAAGTGACAGAGGAAGCTATAATTGCAAAGTTTAACAGGGATGTTGACAGTTGCTTGGATAGGAAGGGAGTAGAAGGATAGAGACCTCCTGTGGAAAACTGGTATTAAGGTAGAAAGGCAGCTTCATTGGCATGGATGAGTAGAGCTGTGAAGCATATTTCTGTCCTATACAATTCTATGATTTGCTGCATTTTTAAGTGGCTAATATCTCTAAATTCTTAAACTTTCAGATTGAAATAAATCCAACTGCAATATTATTGGCAAAGAAAACTCTTGAAAAGAAAATGAAACAAAGGGCAAAGTTGTCAGAGGGAAAGAAGAATGCTTTCCTAAAATTGGTAAATATAAGAATGGCAAGCTTTGTTTCAAATGTGTAACTTTGTCAAGGTAGAAGCTAATTTGCAGAGCATTAAATGTATTATGGCTGTATTGTCTTGATCTGCTCCAAACATGGCCTGGTCACATGAAAATTTGAATTATGTGTAGCAGTAGGGTACTTGGCCACACATCTGTTACCCTATTTAATGAGATTGTGGCTGACCTGACTGTAACCTAAACTCCTGACTCGAGGCTACTGGCAGTCACCTTTTGCCCTTTTATCGAGCATCAATCTACCTTTTGACTTCATAATTCCAAAATCCTGAATCTCAGAGATAGAATTAAAGACTCTTGACACGTAAAGGGCCTGTCCCACTAGGCCATTTATTTTTTTTTGGCAACTGCCGGCGACTGTCAAAGACGTAGCAGATCGCCGAAATTTTCTTTTACCCGACGACAATGCCGAGTCAGGTCGAGATTACAGCATCTTCGGAAACATCGCAAAATTCCCAAGCTGTCAATGCTTCTCCGGCGTCCTAATTTTCGCTGAAATCACTGACAAGTCGGTAAGTACTTGAGAGTTTTGAACTATAACATCTTGTATGAGTTACTTAAAAACCAAGCTTCACTGTAACAAGGCATAAACTGAATTTACTTCCAGTTTAATAGACAATAGACAATAGGTGCAGGAGTAGGCCATTCAGCCCTTCGAGCCAGCACCGCCATTCAATGCGATCATGGCTGATCACTCTCAATCAGTACCCCGTTCCTGCCTTCTCCCCATACCCCCTCACTCCGCTATCCTTAAGAGCTCTATCCAGCTCTCTCTTGAAAGCATCCAACGAACTGGCCTCCACTGCCTTCTGAGGCAGAGAATTCCACACCTTTACTCTCTGACTGAAAAAGTTCTTCCTCATCTCCGTTCTAAATGGCCTACCCCTTATTCTTAAACTGTGGCCCCTTGTTCTGGACTCCCCCAACATTGGGAACATGTTTCCTGCCTCTAATGTGTCCAATCCCCTAATTATCTTATATGTTTCAATAAGATCCCCCCTCATCCTTCTAAATTCCAGTGTATACAAGCCTAATTGCTCCAGCCTTTCAACATACGACAGTCCTGCCATTCCGGGAATTAACCTAGTGAACCTACGCTGCACGCTCTCAATAGCAAGAATATCCTTCCTCAAATTTGGAGACCAAAACTGCACACAGTACTCCAGGTGCGGTCTCACCAGGGCCCGGTACAACTGTAGAAGGACCTCTTTGCTCCTATACTCAACTCCTCTTGATAGGAAGGCCAACATTCCATTGGCTTTCTTCACTGCCTGCTGTACCTGCATGCTTACTAATAGCTGTATTAAAAAAATTAATTTCAAAAGTGGTTAAGTGGATTTTTGTGAAAAGTGTGTGGGCATTCTTTGAAAATGTACGGGAGATGCATATCTGGTTTCTGGGTTGCATATCTGGGTTGGGAGCCTACTTTAAATGTAATGACTGATGGCCATAAACATCGCGAAAATTCCCATGCTTACCTGACCGTCAAACTGTCGTCTCCAATCTACCTGTCAAATGTCCTGACGGTAAATAAATTGGTTAAACACAAGCATTTTATGGTATTTTGAAATGACTTCACTTATTTTAATATTATGTGATTCTAAATGCATCTAACAGAACCTAGCAAACCTGGGGAAAGCATGCGACAGCGCCCACAATAAGCAACGATACCTGGCGACAAGCCAGCTGTCGCCGAGAAATTTCTCTCCGGATGATTTCTCAGCGACGCGTTGAGATCCACTACGATTCTTGGAAGACTCCTCACGATCATGCCTGCGACACCCGGTGAACTGTCGGCGACAGACTAGTCGCCGGCAGTCGCCTTAAAATCACCTGAAGACCCTTAAAAAAAAAAATTTACTTTGTCAATCTTAATTGGCCACTGCCTTATTTCAAAGCTGTGCTTCTCGTCCCTCTCCCTCTCCTAAACCCCATTAGTTCTATTTTTCTCCCATGTCCTTTCTATGTCCACCTTGTCAAGATGCTTCAAGATAAAGGCACTTCTGGTCTTCAAAACTGATGGATATAAACCTAGCCTCCCAAAACCTTTCTCAAAAGACAACTGCCTATCACAGAAATTTGGTTTGTAAACCTTGTGTGAACAGCTTCCACACTTCAACATCCTTCCTTTATGTAATATTTTACAGATTCCCATATGTACTATTTGACTGAAGCATTGCATTTTTACTTTTGCTTATTGGTGAAAAAATGAACACAATAATAGTCAGTTTGCTTTTCTAATTAGGTGATATACTAGTCTTCCAAAACCATGCACTGGAGCACTCTGATTGTACTTGCATATCGGAGTTCTGCCATCTCTCCCCACTTGTGTAATAGTTTTTCTTGCCAACAAGATTAGCATTGATAGCAATCCAATCAGCTGACAGCAATTGTCCTCCACCCAATATAATGTGATATGGATTTAATGATTATTGTTGCTCTATCTTCCTTCATGACATTTTGTCTAGTTGCTTAATAGTTATTTGATAAAGCTGCGTAAAGCTATGGTTGTAGGAACATTTATTTATTCTGTGAAGAGGCAAAGTAATTGACTTGCCTACAAGATTATTGGGAATAAAAGGAGGTATAACAGTGCGGTTAGAAAATTGACTGGAACAAAGCATATTGTGGAATTCCTTGGGGATTGATAATCGTTTTCTTTATTTATTCATGAATTGGTTTTGAGTGTGTAGGGCACAATTTCTAAATGACATTAAAACTTGTGACATGGTAAACTGTGAAGAGGTAGTAATAGACTTCAAGGAGACACAGGCTGGTAAAATGTGTGGATAGATGATGAATGAAATTTAATACTCAAAAGGTATAATATTACATTTTCGTAGAAAGAATGAGGAGGCAATACGTCAAAGAACAACTATAAAAGAGATACGAGGACAAGAACATCCGAGATGTATATACGTAGTTCGTTGAAAGCAAATAAGGTTGATAATGTGACTTTTAGAATAGTGTTAGTGTGCGGGGATTGCAGGTTGGTGCTGAATCGGTGAGCTGAAACGCTTGTTTCCGCACTGTATCTCTAAACTGCATCATGGGTGGCGTTTCGGGTCGAGACCCTTCTTCGTCTGAGACCCATTTGAAGAATGGTCTCGACCAGAAACGTCACCCATTCCCTCTCTCCTAGATGATGCCTGACCTGCTGAGTTACTCCAGCATTTTGTGATACCTTCGATTTGTACCGGCATCTGCAGTTATTTTCCTACACTATTAGATTAATCAGGTCATTAGTTGAGACAGTACTTTGTATAAAACTCCATACAATGGCGGTTTCTCAAAATTACTTTTGCAGAGAAAAAGTAAAGAGGAGCATGTAACTCATGAGATCGTGGCTGAAGACAATCAAAATGAAGAGGCTGTAAAAGGAGTTTCAAATATGCGGAATGCTGAGATATACCTTGCAAGCACTGGAGCAAACATGCCAGGGGAAAGCCTAGATGAAGAACAAACAACATTTGTCAAACCAACAACTGACATCCATTCATTAATTCTGGACTTTAGTCCAGTCAATTTTGTAGATTCTGTTGGAATAAATGGACTTAAAATGGTAAGTATTAATAATTTTGACTGAACGTGCTAATATTCGTTGGCATAGGGGAATTTGATAGCTCCCTGTGATCAACTAATGTTGCAATGTAATTTTAAATTTCATTTATTAGTTGACCCACAATTGTACATGTCTTAAACTGTCAATATTCAAATCGAGTGGAAACACATTATGTTTTTTGGTATATGAAGAGTTTAGTGCTTCTTGTCTAAATAACAGTAGAGAAATATATTGCAATCCTAATTAACAATGCAATGTACAAGCAGTCCCCTGGTTATGTGAGGGTTTTATTCCCAAGGACTGTCCATAAGATTGTTCTGTGAGTCAGTACTGTCCATTTTAGAGGAAATTTAGAATATTTAGGGGACAAAGCCACAAACACATTACCAAATAAGTAAAGATAATCAGGGTGACTCAGGAAGGGATAGTGCTTACTATCTCACTAGTGTAAAAGGATATCTCTAATTGCAATCAGAATAAATGAAATGGCAATGGCAAAACAAAAGGCTCCTTTTCTAATTGCATAAATTACCTGTAACATGGCAAGTTAATAGAAATAAATGAATACCATCTACTGGTTGCTGCATAGCCTTTGACATGGATATTCTAGGATATTTAACTCCAGAAGAGAAAACGTTAATGCGAAATGAGTTGGGCCATTAATTTTAAAGAATAAGATAAAGGTATTAGAGAGAAAAGATTTTAGCTCGGAAAATAAAACAAAAATCCACATTTTGAGGACCACTGTGATTTTTGACTATACTGTGTAGGAAAATATTTAAATTTATTTCCATTCAGTATCTGAAAGGGGGAGGTCAGGGGGGATGGTGAACACCCGGCAGGTGTGGGGGTTGGATGAAGGCAGGGGAGCGGATGGAGGTGGAGGCGATATTTGGTGGGGGGGTGGTAGGTTAACAGGGCGGAGGGAGGCATGAGGACCTATGGGTGGGGAGTAGCTTGGGCTGCTTGGCTAGAGGGGGAAGGGGGAGACCCAATGGAACCCCTGCTGAGGTTCCCTGCAGGAGGGGGTGGGCAGTAGGACCCAGCGGAGTCAGACCACACGCTGTGAAGAAGGGTCTCGACCCGAAACGTCACCCATTCCTTCTCTATTGAGATGCTGCCTGACCCACTGAGTTGCACCAGCTTTTTGTGATACCGTTGACTGTACTGTGGTCTTTGCATCTACCTCACACTTGGGAATCACTAGGCGAGTCAACTGACTTCACCAGTGACCTTGATCTATCTGATAAGATACTTGGATAATCTTGGCAAGCCTTTGGCAGAGTCTAAAATGTGGAGCTTTTTAAAATTCTATAACAGATTGGATGATAAAACTCAGGCTTATTTGTCCCTAATTGACATTATGTTTCCTTTTAATATGATATTTTCAGATGCTAAAGAAATATGCAGAAATTGGAATTAATGTCTTCATAGCTGGATGTAATGGTAGGTATAAATACATCTTCATGCAAGAGTATCTGGGTTTTCCTATCTATTGAGTTCTATCTTGAATATACTCGATGACTGAGAGAATTCAAAAGAGAAATTTCTCGTTTCACTCTTAAATGGTAAACCCCTTAAATTGAAATGGTGATTCCTGTTTTTAGACTCTTTGTCAGGAGAAACTTAATGCTTGCATCTATACTGTTGAGCTCCATTAAAAAACTATTTCATGGAGGTCATGACACATTCTCATCATTTAGGGAACATTGGCCAAATCTGTTTAATTTCCAAAATATCAGGTTTCAATCTGTTGACCTGCTTTACAGTTTTTTTTATCACAAATATATTCTTTAAGTAAGACGATCTGACCTGCACACAATACTCCAGATTTTGCCTCATTAGGATTCTGTACAAATGAAGAAGGATGTCACCGTTCATGTGCTCAAATCCCCTTGTAATGAACGGCAAAGTGCAGTTTAAACATAAGGAAGCCATTAGGAAAATAGGGTTCTGCTAATCATAGAATTAGCTGAGTAAATCAAGTAGTTTATTGTAATATGCACAAACAGGGTGAGTGAGGTACAAGTACAAGAAAATCCTGCTTGTAGCAGCATTGCGGCACAGTCTCAGACAACATACAGAAACTTACAAAATGGTTAAAGGCCTGGATAGAGTGGATGTGAAGAGGATGTTTTTCCACTAATGGGAGAGTCTAGGACCAGAGGCCGAGCCTCAGAATTCATTGCCACAGGAGGCCGTGGAGGCCAAGTCAATGGATATTTTAAGGTGGAGATTGACAGATTAGTACAAGTGTTGGGTTGTGGGGAGAAGGCAGGAGAATGGGGTTGAGAGGGAGAGATAGATCAGCCATGATTGAATGGGCATGATTGGTCTAATTCTGCTCCTTGTAAGATGAGGAAAAACTGCAAAACAAAAGTTAGAAAAAAAAAAGTAAATGGCAATGCAATAGATGGCTGGTAGTGTTCTATTGTTGAGGTAGAATTAAGGTTGTGCAGGATGGTTCAAGAACCTGATAGTTGTATGAAAATAGTTGTTTCTTAATTTGGTGGTGCACGACTTCAGATATGTCTATCTCTAGCGTGATTGTAGCAGTGAAAATAGGTCATGCCTGGATAGTAGAGATCCTTGATGATAGATCCTTAATGAGTATCACCTTAACACAGCATCTCGTGGATGTTTTCGATGGGAGGGAGCACTATGTGATCGACATTGTTCAGTCCTCCACTCCGCAGCCTATTGTGTTCCTGTGTATTGGAATTGCCGTACCAGGCCAGAATGCAACCAATCAGGACACTTTCTGTAGTGCTTCTGTAGAAATTTATTAGAATATACAGTGATGTGCTGAATCTCTTTCTACTTTGAAGTAGAATTGCTGGTCTCTCTGAAAATGATTTATGATCTCAAATAGGGCTTGATAGGATAGATGCCGGGGAGAGATTTTCCCTGTCATGGAGAATCACAGTTTCAATCCAACGGATCAACCATTGAGGACTGAACCAAGAAAAAAAATATCTTCAGAGGCAGTAGTGAACCTTTTGAATTTTTCATCCAAGAGGACTAGCAGACTGGTAGCATATTAACTTTCACTGATGTTTATACAAGGACACCCAGATCTCTCCCAATGCCAATACCTTTCAATCGCTCACCATTTCAAATAGAATCCTCTGTTTTTGTTTTATCGGCCAAAGTGGATGGCCTCATATTTTTCTACACTACATTCCATCTCCTGTGTTGCTGCACATTCACCTAGCCTGACAACTGCTTATTCTCAATTCAACAAACAACAAATTAGTTTCAATTCAGAATTTATTAACATTTGAGAAAAAGGTAGCCGATATCACTGGAATTTGGTGCCTTTCAAGGGAAAAACAGTTATTCAACGAGCATGGCAAACAACTTAAATGAAATTTGAATTAAAGGCTTTAAAATAATAGAAGTTGTATAGAAATCTTTATCTTCAAACCCCTTCTTACAAATGGTCTTATTTCTCTTTATGATTATGTGGGTTTTTTTCTAAATCTGAAACGTATAATTATATAATGTCTTGTTTTACTGACAGGGTCCGTAATTGCAGATCTGGATAGGCTGGAATTCTTTGAGAGCTCAATTACAAGAGGTCTTCTGTTTCATACTGTACATGATGCTGTACTGTATTGCCAACATAAAGCTGCTTCTGAGTCTCTTTAGAAGAGTCCTTTGTTGCAGCTTGCCATCATTACTTGGAGCAGACATCTCGTCACTTGAGAAATCACCATTCAAATATAATGACAGGAATATTACCCTATTAAGACTAGCTTAAGCATTTGTGACCAATTTGAGTTTCAACTTCAATATGTTGTAGTTTTGAGATGGAGAAATTTCTATACTGGTAACTAATTTTCTGAAGCTGCGTTCATCCATTTTGGAACTTTAAACCAGTTTAATGAGTTTCTCACTTGTTTCTCTATTCTTCCTGAACTTTGCTCATGCATTGTTCATTGCTCAACCTTCATGAGACGTGCTTTCATTCTAGCTGAGCCGAGCAGAATAAATAACCTCCTCGTAGAAAAGATCTGCACTCATCTTCATCCATGCCTCTGTCATCATGTGGAGAGTCGAGTAGAACCAGCATTCTCAATGGTGCACACCATGCCAGAGAGCGGCCTTTTTAATGTTTACAACCATGCATATATTGAGTATTTAGCCATTATTGCTGTAGTTTTTCTTTGAAACATTCATCTTAATCAAGAACAGTGCATTCTGCAAAATAATTCTTAATATAATTCTAACCAGTCCTGTGAATGTAAAATATATTTAATAGAAGTGTTTTTGTGGAATTATGTTACTAATCTAAATCTGGAAGATTTTTTTCCTCACTCATTTGTCTATCACTCATCAACTGTCATATCATGCTGTGAGTTTGACCCCTGGCTTCTGTCTATCCTGCTTTCCTTGTTTGTGTTCTACTGAATTTCCCATTTCTTTGAATCCCTTTTTATTTGGAAGTGCTGTTTCATTTAATTTATTTTTGGGCAAGAGGCACAAGACCTAGTCTTATAATTCAGGTGAGGTTGAAATTAGTTATATTACAACTCTATCTCAATTTACATCAGATAATTCACATGATGCTTTAAAGGTGGACATTGTTTTCCAATGTCACTCTGCCAATTGCAATTTTCAAAAACTGCTCACAGGTGGCACTGAATGTATTATTGTGATATAAATAGTATTTTTTTAAATGATGAACTTTAGCAAAATCTCTGAATTTTGATAGTTTAATCATCAAACCTGTTTTTCATTACTCAGAAGTGACCATTATTTTTTGATGGTGTTTGAAGGTCATTTTTAATATTTTATTAACTTTCCACAAACGAGCAATATAAATATAACAAAACTATCTGTTAGACTGATTTGGATACAGTGCAATGAAGAATTAAAGGATGGTGCTGGAAAAGTATGGGTGTTCTGTATGGTGTCAGGTGGCCAAAGCACAAATATTGTTAATTTTGTTTTGTTAAAGCTGGTTTACTTTCTATATTTATTCATTGTACTAACATATCCTAAGTAAACTACTGTTTGTTCCCAGTTCTGTTCTATTGCACATTGAATGAAGGGAGCAAAACTTCCCTGTGCGAATAATGCATATATTCACCTGATCATAATTACTCTGAAGCTTGGAATGGCTTTGTTCTTTGAGAGGTTATTGCACTGCATTGTTGGCACAACGATAAATCTGTTACTCAAAAAAAGTACTTTTGTTTATACCAGTGATTTCTTAAGTAAATATAAAAATCTCATTGTTCAATGTTGAGTCTTTGAAACCTGTAAATTTTAAATAAATCATTAAGGTTTTGTCACTGTGTAGGAAAATAACTGCACATGCTGGTACAAATCGAAGGTATCACAAAATGCTGGAGTAACTCAGCAGGTCAGGCAGCATCGAGGAGAGAGGGAATGGGTGACGTTTCGGGTCGAGACCCTTCTTCAGAAGAAGGGTCTCGAACCGAAACGTCACCCATTCCCTCTGTCCTAGATGCTGCCTGATCTGCTGAGTTACTCAAGCATTTTGTGATATCCAAGCTAAAGCCTCAGATAAGTCAGGGATTTGACAAGATATCCACATATGACTGGCAGATTTAGCTTCTCAAAATGAAGGAATCTTTTTCCTGGGGATATCGAAACAATGTTGAAGGATCACCAAGAGAGAAATCCTTAAAATAATTTATAATCTTGAAGGTTTTGCACATTTCCAATTTTGTTGCATGGCAGAACAAGTATTTTGTTTTTCTTTGTTCCTAAGGTCCAACAAAACCAGCTGTCTTGACTTTAAATTTATTTACCTATCATTGTAAATAAGCATTATCTTTCAAAAATAATATTTCTGGCAATTTTTTTTAGCATCCTAGATAGCCTTGCACTCAAATTATCAGGTTTAACATGGTTAGCTCTTGTGGCGTTTTGATACAGTGGCCATCAGAATCCACCTGGATCTGTATATCAGGTATAATCGTAATTTGCCTTAAGTAGGTATTAAAAATTCACAACGAAGACATTGCTCTTTACTAGTTTTGGAGGTTTATTACTTTCCAATTGTTCTAATGGTAATCACTCCATTTTACCAGTTCGAGAACTGTTCTGTTTTATGTTGTACTCTGATATCTGAACATATGACAGTATATAAAATATAGAACAAATTGCTGATAAAAGAGCATATGTTGAACTCCAAAGCTGCTATTTGGAATTTTGTATCAATTTATTCTTGTGAATTGAAATGTAAATTTCTTGATTTGAAAATGCAATTTATTATTTGTAATGTATTTTTATACAATAAAGAAACTATTGCAAGTTATTTCTGTGACCTCTTCAGTGAAAGGTTATTATCTTGTTTGAATTTACTGTTCATAAACAGTTGTTAAGTGCCGATTCTTTATTTTGAGATGGAGATCCTTGGATCTAGGTTCAACCATGGGAAATGTTATTACTGCATCTACCCTCTCAAGTTCTGAGAATTGTGTATGTTTCAATAAGATTGCCCCACATTGTTTTCAACTATAGGAAGTGTAAGTCTAGTCTGCTTAATCTCCCCTTAAATGAATCAATGTGGTGAACCTCTGGTGCAGTATATTCTTCCTGAAATGGGGACACCAGACTTCTACATGTCATTCTCCCCAGGGTTCCATAGAATTTTGGCAAGAAGTCTTTATTCTCATGAAAATCCTCCCATAATGTTGACCAATGTACTGTTTCCCTTCGTATATCCTTTTGATTTTTATCGCATTGATATAAGTGGTTTTGCTTTGGCAGTGTTGAACTAAACGTTGACAATAAGAATGGCACCATGAAAGCAGATGGAGAATTCAGATTTTATTTTACCCAAGCAGTGGGATTCTTAAACTCTCTTGCACAATGGAAAGTTAAGGGGAAGATGGATACATAATAATTAAATAAAATGTGCTCAGCTTTGGACAAAATGGTGGGATAATTCAGTAAATGCGTCTTTCAATTGTTAGTCAATAATTGAGACATTCTTGCCCCCCCCCCCCCATGAACCACTACGCTCTGTCACAAAGCTTGCTGCTTGCCCTCAGATTTCACCTATGAAGCAGTTTTTTTGTTTGTCATTTCTGATCAAAATTTTTCTACAATCTTGGCTTAAGCCATGATAAAATTTGTCAAGCAGTTTGTATACCACAGAACAGTTTGTACAGTACTTTCAGCTTAGCTATTTTCAGACAAGACAATTACTCAGATTTGTTCTATCCAATAGTAAATAAATGACCAGACCAACAAAGAAAGTTTTATAGTGTAGATAGAAGAAAAAGAATTAAATATTCAATTCTTGCCTATGACTTTATCCGCTGGTGAATTTAGGTTTTATACCATAAATATTATGATCATTGTTTCTATGAAGAATGAATCAACACCAAGACACTATGACTGACTTATCAGATAATGTCCAAAGCAATTGGATTTTGAAGAAAATTTTGTTCCTGATTTTAAAACCTTTGGATTACAATGAAATCAGATCTTATACTTTTAAAGTGGCAAAATTGTAATTATTTTTCGGTTTTAAAATTAGATATTCTCCTCCCTTGTCAAACACCTCATTGATAGTAACAACAGAAAGATAGCAGGAACAGGCCAATGTGCATTTTGAGCCTGCTAGCTGTTCAATACATTCATGACTGATCTCTACCATATTTCTGTACTGCACCCATATTCCCTGATGACTTGTCTTTGAGTAAATCTGTTTTATCCTTTATTTCCTGTCACAGCAAAGCACAGTAGAATGTAGATTTGAAGGATTTTGACTGAAAAATTCTCAAGCCTGTATTAATGCAACTAAGATGTTATAATTTCAGCCTTCAGCAAATCTTTTAAAGTGAATTTATGTCTTGTCATCCTATTCATTTTACCACATCCCTTTAACTTTTGCAGTGCTAATTCTTTATGATGGAAATAATTAATTTACCCAAGATCAGGAATCGAGGCATCAAGGTGTTCATGTTCAGTATCCAATGTCTGTATGTACCCTAGTGTGATGCAACCAATAGACAATAGGTACAGGAGGAGGCCATTCGGCCCTTCAAGCCAGCACCGCCATTCAATGTGATCATGGCTAATCATTCTCAATCAGTACCCCTTTCCTGCCTTCTCCCCATACCCCTGACTCCGCTATCCTTAAGAGCTCTCTCTTGAATGCATTCAGAGAATTGGCCTCCACCGCCTTCTGAGGCAGAGAATTCCAGATTCACAACTCTGACTGAAAAAGTTTTTCCTCATCTCAGTTCTAAATGACCTACCCCTTATTCTTAAACTGTGGCCCCTTGTTCTGGACTCCCCCAACATTGGGAACATGTTTCCTGCCTCTAACGTGTCCAACCCCTTAATAATCTTATAAGTTTCGATAAGATCCCCTCTCATCCTTCTAAATTCCAGTGTATACAAGCCTAGTCGCTCCAGTCTTTCAACATATGACAGTCCCGCCATTCCGGGAATTAACCCACGTAGTAAACCTACGCTGCACGCCCTCAATAGCAAGAATATCCTTCCTCAAATTTGGAGACAAAAACTGCACAGTACTCCAGGTGTGGTCTCACTAGGCAACTGCAGAAGGACCTCTTTTTTGCTCCTATACTCAACTCCCCTTGTTATGAAGGCCAACATTCTATTGGCTTTCTTCGCTGCCTGCTGTACCTGCATGCTTCCTTTCAGTGACTGATGCACTAGGACACCCAGATCTCGTTGTGCGTCCCCTTTTCCTAACAATCAATTACAATTGGATATTCATCGGCTAAAGAGGAAAACTACCCTCGTTTCAGATTAAATAGCTTCTAGGTCTCAAATGGCGTCTTTAATAGCAGCCCCTTGATAAACTCAAATGCATTGGTAAGGCACAATTAAGGAATTTTAAAAAGCTGAAAAAAATCTTGAATATTAATAACATCATAATTGGAACAATATTGTCAAAGTAAATTAGAAATCTGAAAATTCTTCCCCTATCTTACATGAGTTTTCCAAGCTAGCATTGCTTGTTAGCAGTTTCCTGAAAAACTGCATGATTAAGCATTTAGTTTTCTAGGCTCCCTAAACTAAGATAACGCATTAATTGACACGGGTTAAATAAACTCAAAGGTTTTTACAAATAACCAATTTGACCCAATGTGGAAAACCTCATTTAAAATGTACATAATTTCTTTGTGCAATCATTTTTAAATATGAGAACCTATTCCACACTCTCTTCACAGGACAGAACTCTTATCTCCCAGATTAAAATACACCTTTACGTCTCATCCTTACTGACCTGGCCCAGCAATCTCCATGATTTTTCATAGCCCTCAGTTAACCTATCCTCAACATTCATCCCTCTCTAATGAGCCACTCCCAATTCAATTCTTTTCCTGGTTCCTATACCAGCTGACAGTGGTAATAACTTCCACTTTCCTTGAAACCATTTAAAATTGTTATCTTCAACCACTCTTCTCTTGCAACTGCCCTCTTTGGACTTATCATAGTGCCATCCAGCCCTGTCTCTTTCTGAATTCCATAATACCCTTAGTAACAGGAACAGGCATTAACCCCATTTCTACAAGTGACATCAAGTACACCCCTAACCTCTTCCTTGGACTTACTGTACTGTCAATGAAGCACAGCTGTTCTGATTGTAACCTCCACTCAGTTGCAAATTTAGTAGTTGTAACTGTCTTTCCATCCCAGATCTCATGGCATGAAGGCAACTCTTGTAAATTTTGATATTTATTAACATTACACAAACAAATTCTGTAATCTGCATAAATGTATAGGACAAGCAGCTAAGTCTGGAAAATTGCATGTATCAAGTATGTTAATCAGCAGCGACATCTGCTGGCAATTCCCTCTAAAGCAGCAAGAGGCTGTAGCAACATTCATCTGAACAGTATTGGGCCCAATATATATTTTTTAATACCTTAATTATGTCTTTGTAATATATCAGTTTTGCAATTGATGCAAGAACATCCACCAAAAGCATCATTTTGTTTCTCTTTCCACCGATGATACCTGATGCACTGAGCATCATCATTTTGTTTTAATTTTCCAAGGATACCCGTCTTGAAAAAGCTCTGCTCCTCTTTCCAATGGGGCTTTTGTTTCTTTCACATTACCAAAGGTCCTTTTGCTCTCTCTTTTTGTCTACAACTAAACACTCATCTCATTTGCAAAGCCTCAGATGTGATTTTTAGTTTACCAAGGATATCAGAATGCTATGCAAAACATAGATTGTCCCCTCATATAAGTAAATTCTGAATTTAACCATGAATGCAAAATTTCCAAACTACAATACAATTGATTTGATATGCTGTTGCAGGTTTAGAATATGTAGTGAGGTTCTAGGCTAAAGGGTTTTCTATACCAATAACTTTATACTATCATCCAAGGCAGATATCAATTTCCTTGCAACCAGGCCCCCCAAACAAATGTAATCAATTAATCTGACTTGACAAAGGGGAATTATGCCTCGAACACAAGAAATCTCAGCTCTTCTTTGAATAGGTTTTGTTTTCACAGCAACCTGAAATGGAAGCCCTATTTGGTGCCTCGTTCAAAAGGTGGCATTACATTACTTTTCCAATAATGTTCAAGACACAGTATAGAGTATAAACCTTACCATTTAAAGGTATGTGTATTACTAAATGACCCAGGATACCAGAATATCAAACCTGCACACCTTGTACAAAATTCTCATGCAAATCAGATTGCAAAAAAGGCCTGTCACACTAGTTAATTAATTCTTTATTTCTATTAGGACTGAATGAAAACCAAGTTATTAAACACACTTAAGGATCATCAAAATCACTTTTTATAACTAGTCAAAAGCACAATTGGCCAACAATGTAAATATTACAGTCACAGAGGTAAAGTTCAAAGCTAAATTAGTTATAGGTCATGTATCTTGGGGTAGCACTGAACTTGGCATATGACTTAATAACTTTATTCACAGCTTCCAAGAAATCTTTCTCTGTGGCAATTTTTCTGCGAGCTCTGATTGCAAACATTCCAGCTTCAGTACAAACACTACGGATCTCAGCTCCTGCAAAACAAATTTGGCACAATATAAAATTACTTTAGTTTATTATTATGTTTTTAAGATATAGGTGCTACACATTCACCTTTGAGGGATGACCCAAGTTCACATTATAAAAGTCCAAACATATATAAATCTGGCAATATTTTATACTTGTTTCAGAGGAAAATAATCCCCAAGCCAAAAGGACTGCAAATCATCCCAGTAACCATTACAATTATTTTTCATTATGTATTTTACAGCCAATGGTATTTTAAACCAACCAAAGAAATAGATTCCTGTTGCTCATTAGCTTTTGTTTCATTACTCATGTGATGTCAACAGTTATTGTGCATTACTTGACCACTAACTTGCACCTTTAACTGAATGGCGTGCTGGGCTACTTGAGGCAGTGGTAGTTTTTCCTCTCTAAAGAATGCATGGGAACCAGGTGGGTTTCTATAATAATACACATCTTATCCTCATGGTTGCTATCATTAGTATCAGTTAATTCCCAAGCTACATGAATGTGTGTTCCTAGTTGCCATGCTGCAAAGGGCGGAAAACAATAATGGGACTTGTAATATGCTGATGTTCCAAGGATGTATAAGCCATTAAATATCTAGCATTTGGGCAGTGAGAAATGATTAATTAATATCTGTTGCTAACAAGCTTTAAGATACATCATTAAGAATAAAAATGACTTAGATCAACACAAAGGACTTAAATCTCTCAAAATACCATATAAAAGAATGGGACAGAAGTTTGCAATGGTAAATTGGAAATAAAGGTAAAACTGTAGGCATGCCTCGACTAATTTTTGAAGAACTAACACACCGGTTACAACAAACATTTATCCACTCAGGATACAAAATCCAACTGGGAAAATTGGTCTAGGAAAACTGGAAAAGTAAAAGATATTAATAGATAGAAGAAAATAATTAATTTGTTCAAAAATTGCTGCTGTTGTTGTTGTTGGTCCTTCGGGTTCGAAGATGACCATGACTTCACTTTCAGTTGGAGGATTGATGACTGTGGGTCCGGAAGTGACTGGTGAGGCCAATCCGGGCCCAGAAGGCACGCCCACACATAGGACACAAGTGGATGGGTGCTACAGTGGAGGTAGCCCGGACCTTTATCGCGCGGTGCGTGGCCTCTGCAGTGCTTCTATCTGCTTTGATGTTATCCAGCAGGGTTCGCACGTTCCACGTGCCGAGCACCTTCAACTTGTTTTTTATTATTATTTCGACCGCTGATTGGGATCCCTGCCAGCCGAGGTATGCTGGCCAAGGTGAAGTGAAGCAGGCTATGTTTGAGGCACCTTTTCTAGCCCCTTCCTCCATGGAGGTGAGCAGAGCAAATCCTAAAGAGGGCTGCTCAGACACCCGGGGGCTGCCGAACTCCACTGCTGCTTTGGTCCAGTGGAGAGTGACCCTATGCCCTGGGCCGCCTGTGTGCAGGTTCGTGACTACAGCTTCCAGTGTATCCACACCTGCTGCTTCGCCACTCTCCCATCGCCACAGGACTTGAGGTTGCACGGTATGGGGTTGAAGTCATAACTTGCGCTTGACTTGGATTTAAGTGAGGGGGAGTTGCGCAGATCGTCGGCCTCACTCTCTCGTCCTGGCCTATCGGGATCCAGGAGCAAGACATAGTCGGGACGGCTGGGGACAGGTCAGGATGGAGTGGGTGGTCAGAAGTGTCCTACGTATCTCACTCTGCCCTGTTTGCGCTCCACGACGCATTGCTGGGATCGTCTTTCTGCCCGTTGAACCTTCTGGTGGTTTCCTCCGCGCAATCCGCCGAACCCAGGCTTCACATGCTAGGTGGACAAGCCCTAAAGCCGCTGGAACCAACGACTTGCCGACTGTACATGTGGCATGCACACAAGACAGTGGAGACATCGTGGAGGCGGGGTCGTCCAACTCCCGTACAAGTCCCATTTAGGACTTGCCCGCTGCATTAGCATTCATAAATAAAATTGTGCAAGCAGTTATTAGAACCTATGATTGATCAATAAATCCGCAAGACACACTGGCCCACATTATTAAGTTTGGTAAGAAGTAGGAATGCAGTGAATGAATGGGCATCATCTTCCAAAATTCCATAACTTCTAGCACAGTTCCCATGGTTTGGATAGCAAACAAACCCAATATCAAAAAAAGATAGAAAGGAGGAAATAATAAGCTACACATCTGATATCAGTAGCAGGCAAAATGATAAAATGTGTTAAGGAAGTGGGAGCAGAGTACTTAGAAAATATGACTACTATTAGACAGAGACAACACAGAAATACAAAAGGGGAGACTTTTAACAAATCAAGAGTACACATAACTACCAGAAGAGAGGAACCTGTGGATGTGGATTGAACGTGATGCTTCCCTGCATAAAACAATGTAGATTAAGGATGATCCTTAAACTGATATTAAAAGACAGTTTCACCCACCTGTACTATTTGGACACAATCGGGCAAGCAGTTCAAACCTCGTGTCTCTTTCCACACTCATGCTCCGTGCATGGATTTTGAAAATGTGAGTTCGACCCTGAAATAGTCAAATACCAATTATTTCATGCAAACCATGATTTTTATATTCAGAGTAAAATTTCAGAGTCTATACTTTTCAGGACAGAAGCAGTATTGGTTCACAATTTGGAGTAGTTGCCGATGACTTCCAAAGACAGATCTTTCTTACTCCAACACCTCTCACCCTACAATCACATGTGGAGAGGCTTCAACACCCTTGAACAATGGTGAACCCCTAACTTATATTAGAGATTCAGAACAAGCCACCATCCACAAAATCCCATGAATTAGATAGGTGTAAAGTACTGAATGTTTCTAATTAAAATTAAAAACAAAAATTAATATCAAAATAAATACATTCAAAAAATATCATCCATAAGGGGTTCAACATTGGAGAGCAGATGGCAGAGGTCCCACAAAAGCAACTTTGCGATTCTATGCTTGCACAGTAATCCTGAAGTGGCAGTTGTCCAGAAACTGCTAAATCATCAGCACAAAATATAGGCCAATAAATTTGTTACTTTAACTATGCATTTTGAACTAACATTCATGGCAGAAATAATTGCATCATAAAATTCGCAGTGCTAGAAATCAAATGACAAATTAACATAAACTGTATTAACAACCAACAAAAAACCCAGCATTAATGCAATTCTCCAGTTAGCTTTTATAATTATGCGAAATGCAGAATATATTTTCAAAACATTGCCATACCTCAAGATCTGGCAAACTAAATTCAATTTTTCGGTCTAAACGCCCAGGTCTCATCAGAGCTGGGTCTAAGGTGTCAGGCCTGTTTGTGGCCATCAGTACTTTAATGTTACCCCTTGGATCAAAACCATCAAGTTGGTTAATGAGCTCCAGCATTGTGCGCTGAACTTCATTGTCACCACCAGCACCATCATCAAACCGAGCACCTTGGAGAAAAGAGAGACTTGTCAAATGCAATTGCATGCTCAAAATATCTAAAACAGAATATTAATATTGATATAAAACAATATAATTGTAATGATAATTGCGTAGAGTCAAACAGTACAGAAACAGGCCCTTCCACCCTGGCATGGACCAGTTGTGCCAAAGGGCCAGTTTCCATGCTGTATGTCTCCAAGATGCAACACACTAATGAAACTATTTAATCAGAGAAATTTAAGCCCTGATATTGGCCACAGTGCATTTGTTAAGGTGTGTGTGTGTGTGCGCGTGTCTGTGTCCGAGTGTATCCGCGTGTGCACGTCTGGTAGGAAACTGTAGACGTATCAACATGGAATACTTAGGAATACTTATCTTTACCACATAGTTGTTCTTGCCTACCTTCAGCTATTGAGTCTCCCAAGACAGGGGAAACTTTGTACGTCAGGGTACATAGAAAGCCATTTAATTGTATGCATTAAAAGCCTCAAAAAGGCTGCTAAAATCAAAGACCCACACCATCCTGGCCACACTCTCATCTCACTATTAGCATCCGGAAGAATTTACACGAGCTTGAAAACCACGACCTCCAGTTTCAAGAATAGCTTCTTCCCAGCCACCATCATGCACTTGAACACTGCACAACACTAACCGTAACCCTAACTCGGCAACTATGATCTTCTATGGATTTTGTTTTGCATGCACCACAGACTTTGATTTTGCACTACAATGATCTGGTTATACAGTACTACCAATTAATTCATTGTATATTTATTTGTGTTAAAGGGTTATTGAATGAATGGGTCTGTAAAGCTGCAGCAAATAAGAATTTAATTGTTCCCTTGACAGTACATATGACAATTAAACACTCTTTACTCTTGAAATACAAGGCTGGAAACCTCCAAATTACGTCCCCAATTTGCCACAGTTAAACCCAGGGGCTGGAATTGAGTTCAGGTTTAAGGTTTATGCCATCTTGTCCAATAACTACCAAAACCCAACTGACCTGATACACTAATTGTGTACAATCTGAATTCCATGAATACTGAGTTCAGAATACAAAAATTGAGAAACAGAAAATGTAGCTAGCTATTAATAAAAGGGAATCATTCTTTGTCTACACAATTCAATAGTTAACCTTGTAGACATGGGGAATACACACATCAATATATGCTCTCTTACAACATTAAATAATTCATTAATACTACTTACTGTATTAAATTTTGTTTTCTCATTTGAAATATTGTTTGAGATTTCAGTAAGGAAGCAAATTAACTTAGCAAATTTGTTGAAGTAGATAATGAATCCAAATTACTGTTACATATTGGTGGTATAGTGTATAATAATGTTTTAATATCACAAAGGATGTACCAACACAATCTTCAGAAAAAATAAATCAAACTGTCAGTTAGCAGTAAAGCAATGTTGAAGACAGGTACAATACCTCCAATTGCATCAATCTCATCAAAGAAAATCAAGCACGCCTTTTTTGTTCTGGCCATCTCAAAAAGTTCACGAACCATTCGAGCACCCTAAAAAATAAAAAAAAGTTTTCTTTATCCAAATATAGATAAACATTGCTATGTATTAATTTGGTGAAAGCCAACTTTAACCATACAGAAAACAAAAATGATTCAAGTTATTTAGTACTATGAAGACCTTTCACCATTTCAGTTATCCAGCATCCTACAAAGGTTCTATTAAAGAGGAGCTGAAATGAGTATCCAATTCCGTTTTCAGTTTCTACAACTTCACCACATCTATTCGGATAACTTCCCACACCAGTGTTTCCAAGATGCCTTTCTTCTTTCTTCCCGAACTGTGGTTTCCTTCCAACATAAACAGAAAATGCTGGAAACACTCAAAAATAACACCTCATCTTCCAATTATAGTCCTCAGACCTCAACATTGATTTCACCATTTTATATCAGAACTGGTCAGTTCTGACTGTTTAACTGTAATACTTCATTAGTTTTTCTGGAAAGAGGGGGAAATTTCAATTAAATGTCAGAAATGTCAATGAACTCGCTGGGTATTTCCAGTCATTTTTATTTTTAGATCAACATTTTTAGAATTATCTCACTATCTCAGGAAAAAGACTGATCGTCAGAGATAATAATCCTATAGATGGGGTTGTGTCATGAACTTTTAGAAATGAGTTCGGTCACAAGAATAAAAAGATAGCATTGTTTACCTCTCCGACGTACTTCTGCACCAGTTCCGATCCTATCACTCTAATGAAGCAAGCATCGGTCCTATTAGCCACAGCTCGTGCACAGAGAGTCTTGCCTGTTCCAGGTGGTCCAAATAGCAGCACTCCTTTTGGTGGTTCAATACCAAGGTTTACAAAAAGCTCTGGCTGAAAATCAAATCAACGAGTGAGCTCTCATGCTTTCTTGTTCAGTGTGAATATTCCACTCAGTGCAACTGCACATTAATACTGCAGTAGTTTTGACATTTACGAAAAAAAACAAGCACATTTCATCTGTATACTAAAACTATCATATCATCATATCATATATATACAGCCGGAAACAGGCCTTTTCGGCCCTCCAAGTCCGTGCCGCCCAGTGATCCCCGTACATTAACACTATCCTACACCCACTAGGGACAATTTTTACATTTACCCAGTCAATTAACCTACATACCTGTACGTCTTTGGAGTGTGGGAGGAAACCGAAGATCTCGGAGAAAACCCACGCAGGTCACGGGGAGAACGTACAAACTCCTTACAGTGCAGCACCCGTAGTCAGGATCGAACCTGAGTCTCCGGCGCTGCATTCGCTGTAAAGCAGCAACTCTACCGCTGCGCTACCGTGCCGCGGTAAAAATTACTATCATTTGTTTGTTTGTTTGTTCCTGAACTACAGCCAAAACGGTACACGATAGCGCGACAATTTTAGGCTCACCGTACTCACCATCGTCTCTTTGGTGCTAATGGAAGGTTTAATTGAAATCGGTGTTATATTTTTAAAGTTATTCATATTTTAAAGTTTAAATCTATCTCTTTGGGAGGGAGGGGGGAAGGGAGGGAGGTGGAGGAATGACGAGGGAGGGGGAGGATAAGGGGGATTGAGGGGGATGGAGTGAGGGGGGGGAGGGAGGGAGATGGGGAGTGGGGGAGGAGTGGGTGCTGCACCAATGCAGGAGAGGTTTGGGCCCAATGGGTCCACTTGGTCTCGTAGAATATATATTTTCCCAGTTAGACTTTTAGATTTTAGACTTTCTTGATCTTTTCATGGCTGCATTGTTCATGGAACCAAACCAAAGATGCCACTGCACAATTCAACCAAACCGACATCATTTAAAAAGCTTGAATTGTACACGATTATTTTTAGTTCATTTTGCGGTTTTTTGTGCCTTTTTCATTTTTGGCAAAGATTATATAACAAAAAGTTCAAGAAACGCATAAACGTTATTTCTACAAAGAATATAAATTGAAATGTATAATAATACCAATAGGCTCTTAGTCAAAGTCATACTGATATCCAAAACCATGAGGTCACCACCACATTGTCACAAAGGGGACTGGCCTGTAGTTTATGTATTTAATTTGAAAGCCACACATGGGATTCTTAAAGCAAAATGAAGATGCAAGTTTTTCTATGGCTGACATGAAGTTTTACATGGTTTAAATGAAAGTCTTGGGGGAATTTTTCAGTTTTGTTTAAATCAATAAGCAAAAATTCATATCCCAATCACATGCAATTCATACAATGAAGTATTAAACTAAAAATTATGCTTACATGTAGCAAAGGAGTTTCCACAACCTCTTGCAATTTTGCAATCTGTTCTTTGCAGCCACCCACATCACTGTAGGTAACATCTGGCTTTTCTTCCACCTGAAAGGCCATTGCAGAATTAGTTACATAAGAGGATTAAAACCTAGAGCATAAAAACAAACTTAAAAAATGCTCCTCCTCAATGCCAGGCACAAGTCAAATTATTACTCCACATAGCTCTAAAATAGAATTAATGAAGCACTTTCAATACACTGAAGGCAGCTTAAAAATTATCATCGTCCAGCCATAAGCCAAATTACTTGTTTAATTAAAACGAAGGTATCACAAAATGCTGAGTAACTCAGTGGGTCAGGCAGCATCTCAGGAGAGAAGGAATGGATGACGTTTCGTGTCTAGACCCTTCTTCAGACAGTAACCAAATAGAATGTTATTTTTATTAGCAATTTTGTCATAAAATCCACCACGTAGCATTTTAAGTTTGATTCCAAATTATGATGGCAAACCTCGTTATTTAATGTTAATTACAGAATCAAAGGTACAACACTAAAAAGGAAAGAACATGGAATCTAATGATACACTTAAAAAATAATCTAATGATACATTTAAAAAAAAAATAAATGTAACATATTTTTGAGCTTAACCCCGAATAAGACAAAATTTGCTCTAATTAAACGTCAAAAATCAATACCTTCGGCCATCAAATTACATTTGCTAATCCGTCTCGTATCAAACCAGTCATTCGTTTCCTATGTGGCCACAAAATGAATTTTCTACCCTTATTTGCTCCATAAGGAACACAGCTGCTGCTCAAATCCTCACCTGTTTCCACTATCTCCAGGTGCAAGTACTCCAATGCTCTCCCAGATGGCCTCTTCACTTCTCCCCTCCACAGCCGAGTTTTCACATAAGTCTGTTCACTCATCCCATGTTCTGTCAATTTCCAATTTGCTTAATTTAAAATCTTGTGTTCAACGCCAACTTGACCTCAACCTCACCCCTCTAACCATCTTCAGTTCTACAAGTCACTGTAAACTCGGTGTTCCTTTAAGTCTTGCCTCTATCCAACATTCGCTTCCAACAATCCAAGAACCTGCTCTTACATGATATTATCGTATAAACAATTACTGGAATTTTCTCAAACTTTGCATTTCTCTATTATCTTTTGACCAACCTTAGTTTACCTCATCTAACCTGATATCTTCTCTCTGGATGATGTAGACATCAGCCAAATTATACGCCTGAGATGCCCTTTGGATGTTTAACTATGATAAATGCACTATATAAATGCAAGTTGTGCTACTGAATTTACCTGCATCATGGTAACAGTGGGATCGATCTTTGGTGGCAGTGGAATATGTATCTGGTACTTGTTTCGATCCACACTGTAATGTTTAAAGTAATATTTTAAAATATGGCACAGTTTGCAATAAAATATCAGATATCTAATTGTATAAAATATTAATAGAATGAATGTCAATCAACTCTTGTTGTAATTCTTAAATGTTGATGTGTCTAAGATTGCCTTATGTTTCAGTAGTTATAATGATTTGTATTATGCAATTTACCAAAAAAAACACAGAAATACATGCCAGCATGAAAATTAAAAGTTTGGTTCCTACCCAACTCTCATTCCTTCCTCAATATCAGTGGGAGCCACTTGGTCACTTAGATCAACCACAAATTTTGCAAATTGCTTTACATTAATGATGTACTTGGGATCTTCAGAATCTGCATTAATGATCTTTGTACATCTGTAAAAAGAAAAAATGTTCTTAGTCATCTCGTCAATATGCTTCAGTGTCAATCTGTAATCATGAGCTTGCATTTGTATTAGTGCCAACGCAAGACTTCACTGGGCCAGGTAACCAATGTCAAAATACTATTTTAGAAATGCAGCAATATGAAAAATCATGTCCCCATTGGAAGGCAGATCAAGTAAAATTAAGGTTATTAAAATAAAAGTCAACATTAGAATAGTTTATAGTTTAGTTTATTGTCACATGCACCGAGGTACAGTGAAGTTTTTTTTTGTTGCGTGCTAGCTATCCAGTCAGCGGAAAGATAACCAATCAAACCGTCCACTGTGTACAGATAGTCCAAGGGCCTCCAGAGGTAGATGGTAGGCCAGGGCCGTTCTCTAGTTGGTGATAGGATGGTTCTTCTATTCTCTGGACAAGTACATTATGCATTAGATTTGAATCAGCAAAACTCACATCTTTAGAAGGCAAAAGCTTCATGAAATGCCAAAATACCTCGTAATTTTGCAACTTAACCCTCGAATACACAGATTTATGTATTCATGTGAATGGAAGAGTGATTTTTCAATGTAACAAAGTCGCCTCCATTTCATAAACGTGTTTCCATCCCGGTTTTCTATCTACGTTAGCAACAGTAAAAAAGCAGGGAGCTTGAAAATTGGCTATCTTCTCTTACTACAACACTGGCTACATTCCAAAATCACTTCATTAGCTATAAATTGGGGCTCACGTTGTCGACCTCCCCGTGGTGAGCCCTGTCAACTGACCTCAGTCAGGCAAACGACAACAAACAGAGACAGCAGAAGCAGAAGCAGCTTCATAAGCAGCCTCAAATGCAAGAAGAAGAAGAAGAAGAAGCTATAGATTGTTTTGGAATATACTGAAAAAGACTTTCAAGAGAGAGCTGGATAGAGCTCTTAAGGATAGCGGAGTGAGGGGGTATGGGGAGAAGGCAGGAACGGGGTACTGATTGAGAGTGATCAGCCATGATCGCATTGAATGGCGGTGCTGGCTCGAAGGGCTGAATGGCCTACTCCTGCATCTATTGTCTATTGTCTATTGACTTGGAAGGTTACATTGGAAAGAATGGAGTCATTCAGCCCATCAAATTTGAACTAGCACTTTGTCAAGATATCCAGTCAGTCCCATTATACTCCTTTTCATTTGAAGACAACTTAACGTAATTAATCTTCTTTGATGAAAGTAGGAAACTTCACAAATCTGGTGGAACAATTGATAGGAAGGTGTTGAAACACACATAGCACCCGACTTCAAAAAATGAAAATCTTGAACAGAAGCAAACTAATTACTTTTTCTATCATTTTCCAAGATGCGGCTTGGAACATGATTCTCAAACCCGGATATCTGCTTTGGTTCAAAATTTTTGTTAGGAGGAGAATGATACCAGATGCATTTTAACAACTAATTGATCATTTGTTCACTCGGATCTATTCTGTATTACAGAAAGCTCTAAAAATTGTATCAAACATGTCTTCTCATTCTTAACTCTGCCCAATACACAGATTTGTCTGTTATGTAACAATCCTCAGGCAATTAATTGTTCTGTGAAAATTGTGAATGAAAATGACTCATTTGGAATCATGGTTAGGTTTCGCTATTCTACTTGTTTCAATGGGTATTACGATTTATTTTACGTCCAGCTGCAGGATAAGCCTTGTTGGCTAATTAGTTATATACAAATTAGTACACAAATTAGTTGGCTAAAGGTCATTATCCAGAACTGCCCTGAACAGTCAAATTGCTTTTACCTTCATTTCAAAGGCTTGTCTGCTCTCCCTTAAAATGCAATTGACTGGTTCAACTATTCTCCACCATAAATTATTCAATTTCCAAATAGTTCTGTTAAAAAAAGAATCAAAACTTTAATACAAATATATTCCCTCCATTCGAGATAATACTCCTGACTCATCCTCACAATGTCCTTCATAACTTTAAATGTCTTCCAAAAATATTGCAACCCTCTCTATTCTCAAGAAATGGACAGCAGTTCAAAGAATCATGGAAATTTCTAGCACATTGCCCCTCGTATCCATGTTAGCCAAAATGCGCTTTAATTTAATTAATTTCCCAGTCCTCAATCCACAATTCTGCACATTATGATTTTTCAAGTGCTTATCCAGATACTAATTACAACGTGGTGAGGATTTCCTTTCACTAATCTTTCAGAGAATTAACTATAGATCCTGATTAATATTTTCTCCTTAACATTCCTCTACTATTCACATTAATTTAAATTTGTTTCCTATTTACAAATCTCTCTGTTAAGGGGAATAGCTTATTCCTTATAGCTTATTGACCCTGCTTTGGATCGAAGTATTTTACATCTCCCAATTAAATTGCTCAACGTGTGTACCAGTTAAATTAAGGATGTACACGAATTAGAGGCTCAGTATGACAAGGGGAAAAAGGATAGCATAAATATAAGACATAAGCTCCTTCTTCAGTGTGAGCTGGAATCTTTCAGAATTCTTACCTTGCAACTTGTAAAGGCTGCTCACTCTGGAGAGTCTGTTTGTCTGCTGCCAAGTCCCACAATGCTGGAGGAGCCAAACCAGTGTCAGATTCTTTGATACCTACACAAAAGAAGGCAATCCTTAAAAGTGTGTCAAATTGCCACAATAAACAAAGTAAAACTACACAGCAAGGTGATATTAAACCAATTCTTAGAATGTGACTTCAAATTATATTACTTTTCATGCATGATTTCAATTCAGATATATAAATTGGAAACCTAAGGAGGAAATTCTTTGTATAACTTCTGTTATTGACTGAACACCACCTATGAAGGAGCAGTATGAATTTGTATTCTACATTTTGTCCTTAGGTCAGATCAAAGCAATTTTATCGTCAATGAAGTACTCTGAACTGTGGTCTCTGTGGAATTTGTTATACATTTGCATGTAACAAATTCTCACAAAAAGCCATGTGCTAATGGCAAACCAATACATTTCAGAGATTTAGATTGTCGGATCAGCATGAATCAGTTCACCAGTATAAACTTGCTTGTTTTTTTTATTGCAATAGTGCTGTGAGATCTTTTATGCCCAACCAAGAGAACAAATGCAGCCTTGATTTAACATGTCATCCATCCATCAGTATCTCAGTGCAATTCTCTCAGTTCTCTCAGGGCGGCACGGTAGCGCAGCGGTAGAGTTGCTGCTTTACAGCGAATGCAGCGCCGGAGACTCAGGTTCGATCCTGACTACGGGTGCTGCACTGTAAGGAGTTTGTACGTTCTCCCCGTGACCTGCGTGGGTTTTCTCCGAGATCTTCGGTTTCCTCCCACACTCCAAAGACGTACAGGTATGTAGGTTAATTGGCTGGGTAAATGTAAAAATTGTCCCTAGTGGGTGTAGGATAGTGTTAATGTACGGGGATCACTGGGCGGCACGGACTTGGAGGGCCGAAAAGGCCTGTTTCCGGCTGTAGATATATGATATGATATGATATGATATGATAGTTCCGCACTGAGAGGTCAGACCAGCTTGTTTGCACAGCAAATGACCATTACCGGAGATACAAGGAACAGCAGATGATGGTTTACAAAAGAAGACACAAAGTGCCAGAGTAACTCACCAGGTCAGACAGCATCTCTGGAGAACATGGATGGGTGAGGTTTCGGGTCGGGATCCTTCTTCAGACTTAAGAATACTGATACAACCCAATACTTCACCGATCCATGTTCTCCAGAGATGCTGCCTGACCCCTTGAGTTACTCCAGCACTTAGTGTCCTTTTTTGCTGACCGTTATTAACTATTAAGTGGCACAAGAAAATATTAAAAGCTTGACAAATCTCGTACAAGAGAAAAGTTGATCGATCATAGGCAGTTTGGTAGTTCACAAGGTTTCTCAAGTTTAGTTTAGTTTAGAGATACAGCATGGAACCAGATCCTTTGGCCCACCGAGTCCGTGCTGACCAGTTGCTAATTGGTCTAATTTCAGTGAAATGTCTGTGATTTGTCATATAGTGACACAGTGTGGAAAACAGGCCATTCGGCCCAACTTGTTCCAGCTACACTAGTCCCACCTACCTGTACTTGGTTCATATAGCTCCAAACCTGTCCTATCCATGTACCTGCTAAACTGTTTCTTAAACGATGGGATAGTCCCAGCCTCAGCTACCTCCTTTGGCAGCTTATTCCATACACCCACCACCCTTTGTGTGAAAATTTGTCATTCAAATTGTTCCAAATCACAACATGAAGATTAATTATATGTTTGCACATGCAGGTATCTTGCGCCAAATGCCTTGACTATATTCGACAGCAACAGAGACTTTATTTATTCGTACCAGTCAATTCGTTAATTTTCTTGAGAAGCTGTTGGATGTCATCCTCCACTTGCTTGATCTGCCTGGAATAGGTACTCTGACCCTACAAGAGAAGACAATGTAAAGTACAGTGGTCTCATCATACTGTGCAAAGGCACCCTGGTGTAATATACCATTCAATCTGTTAGACAATCAGATAAGTAAAAACTTCTAATGATGTGGGAACACAATAGCCCTCTGCTCATTTTTAAGAAAACAAGTGGGTTCTGCCGCATCACATTGGAACTGTCACTCCAACACCTTGAAATGCTAGATGTAGAAACATGGTGAAGAACAAGAATTTTATGAAGAACCACGAGCCTGAAAACCTGTTTAGTCTCAGGTAGTGGAAGGTTGTCCTGCACATTGAGAAAGATGGTGGATTCCTTCAATTATGCCTGCCTTTGTTGAGAGGTTGCTCCTGAACAATTGCAATTGACCCAGGTTTTCTGGGGTCTGGTCAAGTACGTTTACTGTCGGAGTCTGGTGTTCCACAACAGAACAAAAGTGGTGTCGACTACAAGACCAGGTCTCAAGTATGCATCAGCGAATGATAACTTCGACCTCAGCCACTGAATAAGTGCACAGGCGGGCATGCACCATGTAATACAGCTCACTGACTGAATTTGAAGTAACCGTGGTCTGAAACGAATGTGACATATATTGTTCAGATTCCCATTTGTCCTATACGTTAAATCTGCTCCAACAGGAAACTTGTTGGAGGTGAAGGGCAACATTAGGGGAAGAAAGTTTGAGAAGGTGTTAATAACACTCATGCGAGACCTGATTCTGCAACGAGATAATATAGACTGTAAGATCACGGCTTGAATGCCATTGGGAAGCAGATATAAAAATGGTGACATACTATCAGGCTAATAAATTTGGGAAGATTGTTCAAGATTATTTTTAATTGGCAGTAGACTTCTCTGCCATTAAAAAAAAGCCATTTGTAGTGGTTAATGCTGTTTGCTAAACCTCTGATTTGTAATAAGGTGAAAATCTTAAGTGCAATTTGGGAAGCAACTCTTCAGCAACTGAAGAGGCGGCTGGCATTAGTAATGACCTTCCGGAAGCAGACAAGGTGAATCCTCTGTAGTTTCTCAAACAGATTTGTCACCTTACAGTCTCATGATTCCAAGATTGCCGGGCAAATCCTCTTCTTCCCGGGCGTGGGAGATGAGGTTTGGGATTTATGATTTTGGCTCCTCTCCTCTATATTTTTATACTTCATACTTCATTGTGCTCACAAGATTTGTTGTTTTTTTAGCTGGCATGTGACGCTTTCAAGTTCTTGTCATGCAGATGTGGAAATGAAACTGGACCAGACAGTTTACTGCAAAATGGGACTATGGAAGCTCACAACAAAGACCTAATCATTGTAGATAAATGTTTGAAAAGTTCCTTCAATCCTGTGCTGACTGTCTCTTTGCTATTGATAAGTTCTCCCACATTCTTAGCGCTCAGTGGTGTGAGCACTTGGGTGTTTAGGCAATTGATATCCTTAACCACACATGATTGTCTTTATGTCATTGGAGCCTTCGAGTTACTGTCAGGTTACACAAAATCCGTGTTACTTCTTTGACATGACAAATCCCGCACAACATCATTGGAAAAAGCTCTGTAAATTTGAGGGAAATAGGCCAGTTCGATGAAACAATCTCTTTCATACTGCAAGCTGCATTTCTAATGGAGGGGGGTAAAAAGGGTTAAAGAGAAAAGAACATTCCTACTAGCAGTCATTTCACTCTGACTTTGGCTTTTTAAACTGGATTTTATGTTTTCCCATTGTCTCCTCTGAAATTGCATTACTGGTTCATGCTCACATCTGGCCAACAACTGCAAAATGATTGTCCTTGAGGATCGATCCATCTGACTAGAAAGGCAAAAGCCAGACGAACGAGGCAGCTTTACCTCAGCTATGACTGATGCAAGTAAAATGTGTGGGCAAGTGGATTCCTTATTTTTCTTTGTCATAAATTAACTAAGTTATGTTAATTTATATTTTAGTTAATTGCTTTCCTTGATTTTTTTTTTAATATTTAGAAAGTAAAAAATAAAGACTCAGATTTTTTTTTAAATGTGTGAGTAACAGAAACGTCGCCAAACTGTTCAAAGACTTCTGGCTGCAACTAAAGGGCTAGCAAGACATTCTGGGGAGAGTACCGCCGGATCTGCCACTTTATTCACCATTCACTATACACGCATTTGCACATGTGGATACTACGAAACAGAAGATCAGAGTATTTGGCGTGCTGTGTCAGGTTCGTGTTGGTGAGCAAACTCTACGGCCCATTGATACCTTGCTACAGTTCAGATCCACAGCCTATATTACTTGAAGAATGTTAACTAAATTACTCATGTGTGCACTTACACACTGACCATGGACAATTTATTAAGCCTTGTAATATACCAGTTAAACCTGATCTTATCCTTACCCAATATTCACAACCATGCTGTACCTGTTAAGGTATTCTTTGGCAGGATTGATATCCATGCTTTCATTTACATCATTTTTTGAGAGGCTGACTATAATCCACTTTCAAATAATTGAGAGCACAGAAAGATGAAACTTTCTGGTTCATTTGTAACTGTGTGAATGTCGATCCATTAGGATATTTTTTAGCAGAAATTCATTCAGAAAACTAACCAAACAATAAACATTGTGCATGTACATTAGAGAATGGATGCAAATGCAATAAGATCAAAAATAAAACAGGCCACAGAATGTTGGTACAGTACTTACATAGGTCTTGAGGAGGGCAATATCCCCTTCATCAAGTGCTACAGTTCAACCAAGGAAAAATATAATTAGAAATGAAAATACATTTCTATCAATTAAAGAAAATCTTTAAATTAGTCGCTATATTAACAAATAATGATGAGGCTTATATGCAACTCTAATTTTAAAGATAAAACCCCCCCAAAATAACTCAGCATTTAAACTTAGTTCAGGTCAGTAACTTGGGAAACTAAAGTGGAAACAGGAGAGAAAATAAATGAAAGAGAGAGGTTCTGGCCTAAATGGGACAGGGAGAGGTCGAGAACAATGTAGAGATACGGTGGGGCAAATCAAAGGGATACATGCAAAAAGAGTTCCATTTAAAAAGGAAATCAGGCCTTTCCTAACCAGGAGATAATGATGAGTACGAATCATGGAGGTGCTGGGTGGCTGAAAAGGCTTTGATAAAGATCTTAGGAGAGAAAGTGGAAACGGTAATTCTCAGGCTGATATTTGTTGACTTCCAATACCAATTGAGCAAAAATGAATTTCAATGAATTTGATGTCATTAAGGTGTTTATGAAAATGAATCCCATGTTTTTATGTGACATCATCCAGCACTTCAAATAAGATGGGGTGCAGGTCATTCACTGAGGACCACTACAGGCAAAGGTGCAAGCACAGGAAGAATAGCCATTGTAATGTTTCTTCTTTAACTGGATTGATCAGAATAGAACTCATGGTCCACAATTTGACAAGCAGAGAATCATTGGAGTAAAATTATGAATAACTGGCTTCATGATCTTCATGGACTGTAGCTAAGTCAAGGAGGGTCTATCGTCATTGTCACAATCATAAAGGATCATGATAATAACTTCGAAAGGTGTTAATACTGCAGCATGAAAGGAAACTTCATCAGAAACCAAAATAACGATATTCAGGAAAAATGTGCATATTGGGAAGCTACAACAGCTTCTCGGAGTTTGAGGAAGAACCATTAATAAAAACAACCAATATAGGGACTAAGGAGGGAATATTTATTTTAAATCAGAGAACATGGGCATTGCTGGGTGGTGAGATCTGGGCTCACATCTCCAGATCGCCAGATTAATAATGAAAGGCACTGGACCAGTGACAGCCTATATCAGTTCTGATAAAAGATCAACACAAACATTAACTATTTCTTTCTCTTCAGCTGTTATCTGATCTGTTGCAAACTTCCAGGATTTTCATCTCCATTTCATATTTCCAACATCTGCAGTATACCCCTTGAACTGTGTAAATTGGAAGGATAATGGTGCGGAGAACAATTAGATTAGGTGCGGTTCCAAGAGCGTGCAGATCAAAATAGAGACGTTAGAGAACAAATGAGAATGTTTGTGAGAAGAGGGGAAGAATCTAATGAATGTGCATCTTCTTAAGTGAGGGTCAAGGAGGGAATTAGCAAAAACAGTTGACCAGATCGTTTTTATTGTAAAATAAGACATTTAAGTTGAAAGATGGAGGAACTCAGCAGGACAGGCAGCATTTGTGAAGGTAAATATTCCAACATTTCATGTCGGAACCCTTCATCAAACGGTGCTAATGCACAACGTCGTCAGTCCATTTCTTTCTATGGATGCTGTCTGATTCACTCCAGCACTTTGGTTTTCGCGCAAGATTCCAACATCGGCAGTTCTTTGTGTGTCTCCAAAACAAAGTGCTGGAGTAACTCAGAGGGCCAGGCAGCATCTGGGGGACAGGGACGGGCAACCTTTCGGAGCCTTCAGCCTCCCACCAACAAGCAGTGGGCCCAATCCTTCCGCAGTCGCGGATCTCCCACCATAAAATCTCCGGGAATCTATCCCTCACCTCGAATCGGCTTGTCTTCTTCTTTGGGCTCCTCTTTTGCTTTCCGCTTATCATTTCCCAGGTAATCCGGCATGACAGCGGCAAAAATCACCCGGCGTTACACAGCACTTCAGCAGGCCTTGCCGACCGGAAATCATCCCGCGCCACCTCCCAGCACCCACCGCGCCACCAATCAGACCCACCTCCCAGTACCCCCCGCGCCGCAATCAGACCCACCTCCCAGTACCCCCCGCGCCACAATCAGACCCACCTCCCAGTACCCCCGCGCCGCAATCAGACCCACCTCCCAGTATCCCCCGCGCCACAATCAGACCCACCTCCCAGTACCCCCCGCGCCACAATCAGACCCACCTCCCAGTACCCCCCGCGCCACAATCAGACCCACCTCCCAGTATCCCCCGCGCCACAATCAGACCCACCTCCCAGTATCCCCCGAGCCACAATCAGACCCACCTCCCAGTATCCCCCGCGCCACAATCAGACCCACCTCCCAGCACCCATCGCACCGATAAGTATCTCTCTCTTTCCCCAAGCCGTGGTCCGGCTATAGTCTGACTCCAGGGTCGCTATTTTTGTCAAGAGCAACGTGTTATTCAGGGAGGTAGCATCTGTGGGTCATTGACCTTCCGTCATTAATCATTTTCCTCACTTTACAGCCTGAGCTGCTAAGTATCCTGAATTTTTGTTTATTTCTCGAATTGTCCACATTCTGCTTCTGCATTCAGGAAAACATACATGAGCGTTTCATATCTGAGCACGAATTGATGCTACATTAAGCTTGGTTATTGCAATATATTTATCTTTAGGGGAAGATTCTTTAAATTTTCATTCACTATTCCATTTAATTAATGTGCTGTGCATTATTACTGCTGGGCTTTACACTTAGTGTCTTACCTAATGCAATTACAAATATAAATTCTCACCTTAGCTTCCCTGGTGTTTTCGAAACCCAATCGTGATTCCTTGCCTTCAGTGTATGCATTTGCCATTTCACTTGTGTATTTATAGCATTGTCAGACTACTTATCCAATATCCGATTTTAGATGAGTTGTACATGAAACTCTTATAGTTTAACACTACAGTGAACCAAACTATGAACTTTTAACATGCCACAAGCTATTCTCCATTTGTCCACAATTTTACAATGATTATATTGCCTTTAATAACCATATAACCATATATAACAATTACAGCACGGAAACAGGCCCGTTCGGCCCTACCAGTCCACGCCGACCACTTTCTCTGACCTAGTCTCATCTACCTGCTCTCAGACCATAACCCTCCAATCCCCTCCCATCCATATACCTATCCAATTTACTCTTAAATAATAAAATCGAGCCTGCCTCCACCACTTAATGTCTTTTTAACTTTGTGTCCTCAGTATGAGAAACTGATAAGGCTAGACACTGACAAGTTCCCTGCATCTTCTCCTAAAGTCTTAAAAGCGGCTGCAGGGAAAGTGAATACAATAATTGTGATCCTCTAAATTTCCCAAATGAGGGAGACAAAAAGCAGGCCAACCTCATGCCTTCATAAATTCCTAGATTGGATTGAAAATCTGCTCCAAGCTAATTGCTGGTCAGCCTTATATTTGTTAGTTGGAAAATGTTCCATTAAGGAGGCAGAAGTGGAGAATTAGAAATTCATTATACATTCAAGCACCAGAACATAGAAACAGTGTTTTGAGGGTGTAAAGGCAGAGTGAATAAATGGTAACCAGTGTACCTGGATATCCAAGAGGAATTAATTAAAATGCTGCATGATAAATCCTGGCATTGGGGGTAATATATTAGCTTAGTTTTAGGACTGGTAAACAGAATCTGGCCAGATGTTCACGTCAAATGATGTTTGGATATGTACACATTCAGAAGCTGAGCTCCAACCATCATTGACACTTTCCCTAAAATATGTGATGAATGGGTCATACATGTGTACAAAACTCTACTAACCTGCACGATAACACTGACCCTAATAACAAAATTTCTAGATGAGGCTATGGAAAATGTGGACCACTTCCCATATCTCATGAATCAATTTTCAATGAAGCCTGACGTCGTTGATGAAATTCATCAATGCTTTCTGTGTGTCAGCACAGCCTTTGGCCACCTGAGGAGAAATGTTTGTAAATCAAGCCCCTAACTAGTCTTGGCATTCTTGGAAAGCAGTGACCCCCTCCCTCCTGTACATCTTGGAGACAAGGACTACCCACCGCTGGCAGCTTGAAACACTAGAGAGATACCACCAAAGTGACGTCTGCAAAAAACCTCAAAGGATGTGA